>NC_133618.1:290398317-290608317 GCF_048593235.1 Sminthopsis crassicaudata
TTTCAAACTTAATATGATCAAAACTGGATTCATATTCATTTACTCTCTTTTCACAACTTTTTAAATATTACAACTTTCAAAGTCACTCAGGTTTGCAAAATCGGCCTCTCACTTACCCTATATAGTCAGTCTGTTGTCACATTTTTTCATTTCTACCTTCACGAGATTCCTAGTATATGCTTCCTTATCTCCATTCATAATAGCCTCTACTAGGGTAGAGTCAAAATGTCAAAATAATCTTCCCATTTCACTCTTCCTTTTCTAGGAGAAAGGACAAACAACAATGTCACCCTACTACTCAATAAATTTCAGTAACTATCTATTACTTCCAAGATCAAATATAAAGTCCACTATTGGGCATTTAAAGTTTTTTATAAGCTGGTTCTTCCTACCGTTCCCATCTTCTTATACTTTATTTCTCTTCATTCAATCTATAATTCAGTTTCAACATTTTGTTGAGTCTACCTTTGATCACCTTTTATATTCATTTCTTTCCACTCACATGGCATCACATTTTATTTCAAGTTATCTCATTTCTTGCCTAGACTATTTCATTAGCCACCTAATTGATCTCCTTGTCCTTCCTCATCCATTTTTCAAACAGCTGCCAAATTGATATTCCCAAAGCACAGATCTTTGTCATTTCTTTGCTCAAAAAGCTTCAGTAGCTTCTCTACTGATTCAAAGATAAAATGAAAACTCCTCTGGCAATTCAAGTTATTTACAATCTTAACTCCAATTCATCTTTAGGCTGATTACACATTACTTCCTTCCATGATCTATCCAAGTCGGTCTATTTGCTATTCCTTGCATATGATACCCATTCTCCTAATATAGTTAGTGCCTTTTACAGGCTATCCTCCATGCTTGGAATATTCTTCTCACATCTGCCTATTGAAGGAAGAAGGAAGAAAACAAGCATGTGTTAAGTGCTAACTATATGAAAGGTACTGAACTGAGTGTTTTAATATTGCTTGATTTGATCTTCTTAGCTTTAGGAGGCAGGTGCTATTATTATCCCTAATTTTATGGTTAATTAAAATGAAGCAGGCAGAAGTTAAACTACTTACCTTAAATTGTACAGTAAGTATCTGAGATTTGATTTGAATTCAGGTCTTCTTAAATGTTAACTTAATCAGCCTCTATCCATTTTATCTCAAAATCTCTAATTCCCCGGAGATTCCTGATCCTTCCAATTGTTTAATTCTCAGACCTGCATACTTCCCCAGACTTCCACTCACAATTACTTTCTGTATATATTTTATTTGTACATTTGGTTTATACCATACTAGGGCGAGGATCTTTCCTTTTTTTTGTTTTTTTATTCCTAGTGTCTAGCTGAGTGTAACTGCTCTATTGAATACAGGCTGAACCAAAATGAATACACATAGCATGCAAGACTGAGGCAAAGTATTGAGGGAGCTGTCTATAGAATGGAGGCAAGTTGGATTAGACATAAAACTGGGCTTCTCCCTCCAAGAATTCTCAATTCCCACAAAAAAAAAAAAAAAAAAAAAAAAAAAAAAAAAATTCACTAAAGCTTTGCATATTTCACACCACAGTATCTCTACATATGTTGAATTAATTCAAAACTTTTTTTTAACTTACACCACACACGCAAAATTTCACATTATATCTTTGTCAGAGGAAATCTTGTAATATACATAAAAAGGATTCCTTGCCCTTTCCCCCATAATTCCAAATATAAAAGAATGTCTTACTACTTTCTGGCTGTATTCAAAATTTGAAAAAGAAAAATGAAAGGTTTGTGAGAAACAGAATTCGGTCAATGTTTGTAGACATTGTAGACATGAGAAATGCATCACAATTACTTTTCAGGAATACAAGTAACCTAGTAACCCAGAAATGGCAGTATGACAAATAGAATTTCATTTATTCAGCAAAATATGACTGAGTTCCTACTATTTGAAAACTACTTGCTACTAGGAATGAGAAAGATTTAAAATCATTAAGATGTAATTAGTATCCACAAGTTTGCTATGCAGGAAAGATACTTTATGGAACAAATAAAATATAATAAAAAATAAAGTGTGACATAAAGTACCATAAGAAAGTAAGGTCAAGTTCTATTAAGGGGAAAATTTGAGCTTCATGATAGACATAGAATTTGAACCAGATTTAAAGAATGAGTCCTCATTTTAATAGACAGCAAGCATTTTAAAAAGGCTTTATCATCCCAGTGATAAAGGGATTAGAGTTGAAAGAACAGAGAGAATGATATAAGCTAGGCAAACAAGTTTAGGTTATCTCCTTAAACAAGCTGAGTGCATTTTGGCTGAGACAAAACAGTTACTTCAGGGAATTTTTTGTTTTATTATTTTTGTTTTGGGAGAGTAAAGGAAGAATGTGAGAATATACTCTTTTGTAGTAAAAAGTGAAAGAGCTTGTAGGAGACAAAGAGAAAGCAAAGATGTTAAAAGGGATAGGCATAAGAAGAAAACAGAAGTTTTCAGATGTGAAGGAGGTGAGCTAAGAGAGAATATATCAAATCAGAGGATCAAAATTTAGAGCTAGAGATCATCTAGTCCAACATCTTCACTTTAGGGATCAAGAAACCCAAGGCCTAATTCTTTTAAATAACATAAGGCCATGTAGGGAGTGAATAGCAGAGCTAGAATTTAAACCCAGATTTTCTGGGTCCAAAGACCAAAGTCTGTCTACTATATAGCCTTTCTAAATACCAATATTCTTAGGAAGATTATCAATTGAGGTTGGGAACTGGCAGGTTAAGATTTAGAAATGAATAGGTTATGGAACTTCTATTGAGGCTTATGCAACAGAGAATATGGAACTTCTCAGATAACTCAGGACGAATAGAAGTGTGCCACAGTTCTTTAAGAATGTCTAGAATGGAACCAGCTACAACCACCAAAAGAACTCTAGGAGATGACTATGAACCACTACATAAAATTCCCAATCCCTCCAATTTTGTCCGCCTGCATTTTGAATTTCCTTCACAGGCTAATTGTACACTATTTCAAAGTCCGATTCTTTTTGCACAGCAAAACAAATGTTTGGACATGTATACATATATTAAATTTAATTTATAATTTAACATATTTAACATGTATTAGTCAACCTGCCATCTGGGAGGGGGGAAGGAGGGGAAAAATTAGAACAAAAGGTTTGACAATTGTCAATGTTGTAAAATTACCCATGCATATATCTGGTAAATAAAAACTATTAAAAAAAATTTAACTCAGGCAGTTACAAAATTGGAAGTAAAATCATTTAAATAGTAATGCTTTGTGGAAAAGCAGATTTTTCATCTTCTTACATATCAAAGGATTTCTCTCCTTTCACCCAAATGGTACTGATTTTGGTTCATTTATTTGCTTTGTCTTTTATTCATTTAGCAAATATTAAATATTCACTATGTATAAAACTTTAAAAAACTGTTAAATCTAGAATATGTTGATACTGGTAACAAATAAGCTCTACAACAAAAGTTTACAGCTATATTAGGGGGGGGAAAGTATCAAAAGAGACTATTAGGATGAAAGGGACAATGATAACAAAAGGGAAGACAAAACTATTAATTTTGCTATCTATTTTCTCCTGTAACTGACTTAACTTCTCTTAAAAATTTGGATGCTATACCCTTTGACCCAGCAGTGTTACTACTCAGCTTATACCCCAAAGAGATCTTAAAGAAGGGAAAGGGACCTGTATGTGCAAGAATGTTTGTGGCAGCCCTCTTTGTAGTGGTCAGAAACTGGAAACTAAGTGGATGCCCATCAACTGGAGAATGGCTGAATAAATTGTGGTATATGAATGCTATGGAATATTATTGTTCTGTAAGAAATGACCAGCAAGATGATTTCAGAAAGGCCTGGAGAGACTGACATGAACTGATGCTGAGGGAAGTGAGCAGGACTAGGAGATCGTTGTATACTTCAACAACAATACTGTATGATGATCAATTCTGATGGATGTGGCCATTTTCAACAATGAGATGAACCAAATCAGTTCCAATAGAGCAGTAATGAACTGAACCAGCTACATAGAATTCCCAATCCATCTATTTTTGTCCACCTACATTTTTTATTTCCTTCACAGGGTAATTGTACACTAATTCAAAGTCCGATTCTTTTTGTACAGCAAAATAACTGTATGGACAAGTATACTTATATTGTATTTAACTTATACTTTAATATATTTAACATGTATTGGTCAACCTGCCATCAGAGGGAAGGGGTGGGGAGTAAGAGGGAAAAAGTTGGAACAAAATGTTTTGCAATGGTCAATGCTGAAAAATTACCCATGCATATGTCTTTTAAATAAAAAGCTATTAAAAAAAATCTGCCCATATCTATGGGAAACAGAAGCAAAGTAAAAATAGAAAGACTCCACCATAAGTCACTGTATTAAAGAAATTCCAAATTGAAAATGCCCAGGAACAGCAGGGACAAAATCCAGCGGTTCTAGTTCAAAGAATAAAATTGTATAAAGTCAGGAAAAAAAAGTTCAAGTATCAAGAACCACTATCAAAATTATAGTACAAGACTACGATTATAATACTGAAGGAAATCTTAGAATATACAAACAAGACAAAAGCGAAAAGAAAAAGGCTCACAACCAAGAAATATCTATCTTGGAAAACTACAGGGGGGGAAAAACAAAGGAATTAATGAAAGGCTTACATTCTAATCTCTTTAATTTGAGGGAGAATATAAAGAGCCCCTTCAAAACTCCATTCTTCAAAGATCATAGAATCCTTGAAATGAGGGCCTGGGTATAGTTTTGTTCTATTTTGTTAGTTTTAAAAGAGGAAATAAAAAGCAATACACTGGATAAGGAAGAACTTAGCTATAATTAAGGTGCACCAGAAGACTAGCATATAAACATGGAGAAGGATTCATACTAGACTAAATAATGATTGAGAAATTTAAAGAAGAACTGAAGTAAAAGTGAGAATAGATCTGTACAAAAAAGGTCTGGGGGAGTAGTGGTGACCATTAGACAGGGAATGGATTAAATAACTATGGTATATGAACTTACTTTATTGATAGATTACTTCAAAGAAATCTTTGTAGTATGATACCAATGCCAAGTTTAGTGAGCAGAATCTGGAAAAACAAGTTTTACAAGGCTAAAAACACTAAGTAAAAACAATTCTGAAAGACTTAACGAACTCTTATAAACACAATGACCAATGACTCCAGAGGAATTAGGATTAAGAATGTTATTCACATCCTAAGAGAGAAGTGATAGATTTAAAATGCAGAAAAAACACATCCATACAATCACTATGTTAGTTTTGCTTATTTGTTTGAAGGGTTGTTTCTACCAAATCCCCCTTTCAGTTTTTAATTAAAGGAAGTTAAAGAGGAGGACTAGTAATAGTGGTGACCAAAAAATGACTACTAAAACACTTTTTTAAAATCATAGGAAAACAGAAGGAAGTTGCCAAGATCTCACAGCTGTTCATGGTAAGGCTGAGGCTCAAAACCCAACCTTGATTACAAGTTTTTGGTTTTTTCAATGATATCACAACATTGTGTTCTTTCTCTGTTCTTTAGATCTACTATTTTATACTGATGATTATCTCAAAAACAAATCAAGCCAATGTAATTAATAAAATAATTCATAATTACTTAACAAGGTTATATAGAAAGTACTTCAAAAACCTAAAAGCACAAACACATGAAAACAGTTTCTGCTCAACTATATTATTTGGTTTTTCTAACACCTTTAATTCTTTTTAGAGGTACAATTCAGCAGAACTGAAGATGTAAAAGTCATTTCTAAAAAGAGAAAATGTGCTAAATATAAGAAGCTATTAGCAAATACTTCCTCTGAGTTGAGTTACTGCACTCTCAGCTTGAGTGTGCCATATATCATTACATATAATTCTGTCTGTTTTATGAATCATTATTTCTTATGAAATCCTTGAAGCTGAGGCTATCATTTCTTCTATGCACTTAATCATATTATCATTTGTATTTTAGTCACTTATATACATATATTTTCTCCAATACTTAAATACATTTATCAACTACTCTGTGAGTGATACATATAAAACTCAAATAAGTGTTCTGTTTCAATGTTCTAGGAGTCAAATCAGAGAGCACATGAAGTTCTATGCTAACCTGCCCTTTATCAATTATACATGGAAGTAGGCAATTTACCCATTCGGCAATCTCTTTAGTATAAGTAACTATTTTAAAAGGATTACACTCATGGATCAAAGACTGTCATTTTTCACAGGAGATACATCTCCTGTGTCCAGCATAAAGTCTCATAGTAGCCACTAATTAAATATTAGAGGAACAAACTCTACATATATTTGTTGTAGTTCCTATTATAATATAATTTTGCCATTTAGTGATGGTTTTATTCTTTACTTTATCTCTTTATTTACTCTTTATCTTTTTTGTCTGGCACATAGTAGATTCTAAATAAATATTTGTTTGACTGATAGGTTACTGTCAGAATCAAATGAGGGAACATATATTTGCAAATTATAAAGAGGTATATCACTTTAAGTTACTATTAACCTTGAGAGGGACATCTTGAATTCTTGTTTTTAGCTCTTTTGATATATAAGTTTAAGTTTTTGTGTCATATCTCACCCACCAGAACCTTATGTCCCTTCTTCTCTAGGCAAAGCTTCAAAAAGAGCCTTGTACATAGTAGGTACACAAATATTTGTTCATTTGGATCTGCAAATATTTATTATAAAATGAAAATATAATTTATAATTATATCTCATTGCTTTCTTTCCCTCCACTTTTCCTTATAATTTTCCACTTTGTGAAATATTATTTCTGCTACTTCCCTTAAATGACTTGAAAAGGTTAAACTAATGCTTTGGCTGGAGGTTATTTTATAATTTCTAATACTTGGGAAAGCTCCTAGAAATTTAGGGACTGGAGAATACCTATCTTTTCAATGTTTTTTCTGTCCCCTAATTTATAATTTATTTTCATTTGTGGGTTAATGAAAAGTTTTATAAAGGCTTTTATCAAGGCAAATAAACATGACATTTCAAAAAACGAATTCTTAGAATGTATGTCATAGTATGTAAGTTTTCTTGTCTTAACTTTTTATGTCTCATGTTCTTCACATTAAATAACAATGTTGGGATAAAAAGATGATCTTGAAGGCATTATGATTTCTAAATTTCTTTGGGAAAAATTTTTAAAATTTGAGTAAAATTTTGGTAGGTCTTTTTTGAGGAGTAGGGAAATTTACTAAAATTTTTCTTATTTTGAATAATGACATATTTCCATTTTAATAGTGCAAACAAAAAGGGGGAAATTAGGAAAAAATGGTAAGAAAGACTAACTACTGCCTGAAAAATCATAAATTCTGGACTTTTCAACTAAAACTCTTTATGTTAAAGGGGTACAAAGAATTCATATAAATTTTTAACTCTCTCCTACCTCTTACATTTCAGAGTAGTGTGAAAGAATAGGGATTAGCTAAAAAGCTGGTAGCAGGAATTGTTTTAACTAGATAAAAATGTAGAAGACCTAGAAAAGGCACAAATAATTCATTTGATTTCTAATTAATCAAGAAAAAACTAAGCAACTTTTGTATACTTTTCAATTCAGGTTAAGATTTTATATGATTTATCCATATAAGATGAGATGCCTTTTAAGCTGTCATTCTGGCAAAAGAATTATTTAATAAGGCCTATTCACATTTTATATTTGCCTGGTGATGAGAAGGTATAGGCAAGCTGTGTGTATCATTAAATAACACAAAGCTAAAAAGGCAGAAGTGCATGTGGGTAGGGATGACGTTCAGGGGATACTTGTGACTATGCAATATCCATCAGGCTTGCATCATTCTTTATTTTCTACATTTACTATTTTTCTAAAGATTCTTTTCCTGCTTCTGACTTCTAATGCAAGAAAGACCATGCTCTCCTCTACCCCCAGGACTCTTCTTCATCACTGAACAATTGGAACTGGTCTGAATCA
This sequence comes from Sminthopsis crassicaudata, assembly GCF_048593235.1. Classification (NCBI taxonomy): domain Eukaryota; kingdom Metazoa; phylum Chordata; class Mammalia; order Dasyuromorphia; family Dasyuridae; genus Sminthopsis; species Sminthopsis crassicaudata. The sequence goes on from NC_133618.1 coordinate 290,406,270, forward strand.
TCTCATTGTTGAAGAGAGCCATGTCTCCGAATTGATCCTCATATAGTCTTGTTGTTGCCATCTATAATGATCTGGTTCTGCTCATTTCACTTAGCATCAGTTCATGTCAGTCTCTCCAGGCCTCTCTGAAATCATCCTGCTGCTTGTTTCTTATAGAACAATAGTATTCCATAATATTCATATACCATAATTTATTTAGCCATTCTCCAACTGATGGTCATCCACTCAGTTTCCAGTTTCTGGCCACTACAAAAAGGGCTGCCATAAACATTTTTGCACACGTGGGTCCCTTTCCCTTCTTTAAGATCTCTTTGGGATATAAGCCCAGTAGAATGTGTGCCTCTTATTCTAAGGAAAATAAATGCTCTATGGTTAAGGAAAAAAAGGGAGGGGCAGTAGATAGAGCACTAGCTCTGGAATCAGAAGGAACTGAGTTCAAATTGGCCTCAGACACTTGACACTTTCTAGCTCTGTGACTGGACAAGTCACTTAACCCCAACTGTTTCAAAAAGAAGAAAAAGAGGGAAAAAGAAAGAAAGAATAAAAAAGTAAAGAGATATTTATTCTCAAAGGGTTGAAAACTTTTGAAAATACTTTGGCCACAATAATCTTAGAAAGGGACATAGGTAGATTCCAGCTATAAACTACTATTGACAATCCTGAAAAACTCATCATTCTCTTCCATAAAATGTTCTGCTTAAACTAAAGTTCCAATGTTTAATCTTAGCCATAAAAAATAATAATAATAAAAAATTGGGGGGACAATTTTAGAGTATTAATAATTTTAAAGCCAAATGAAAAATTCTATAATGTCAAAAATTCAAACGCTAAATATATGGATCTAAGTAAGTGGTAAGAAAGAAGTTGACTGGTGGAAGAGAATGATAGAAGAGCATACAATACACAGAAGCAAATAAGCATAGTAACTTTGTGTTTGACAAATCCAAAGAATTCAACTATTTGAGGTAAGAACTCAATTTGCAACAAAACTAGTAGGAAACCTGGAAAATCTGGCAGAAACTAGGTTTAGATTAACACCTCACACTGTGTACCAAGATAAGCTCACAGTGAGTACCTGACAAAGAATGACATTATAAGCAATTAGTGAAGCATGAAAGAAATAACTTATCACATCTATAACTACAGGAAGAATTCATGACCAAATAAGAGATAGGCAGGTTCCCTAAAACTAAAACCGATAATTCTGATTATTTAATATTAGAATTTTGTGTGTGTGTGTGTGTGCGCAAACAAAGCCAAAATTAGAACAAAAGCAGAGAACTGGGAGAAAAAAAATCTTTTATAGCAAAATTTCTGATAAAGTTTTCATTTCTCAAATAAATAGAAACTAAACCAAATTTAAAGAAATGTCATTACCTAATTAATAAATGTTCAAAGGGTATGAACAATCTGAAATAGAATGAAAGCTATCAACAGTTAAAAAAATGCTCTACAATTTGGAACTATGCCCAAAAAGTTGTCAAACTGTGCATACCCTTTGACCCAGCATTGCTGTTATTGGGATTATATCCCAAAGAAATACTAAAGAGTGGAAAGGGACCTGTATGTGCCAAAATGTTTGTGGCAGCTCTTTTTGTTGTAGTTAGAAACTGGAAGTTGAATGGATGTCCATCAATTGGAGAATGGTTGGGTAAATTGTGGTATATGAAGGTTATGGAATATTATTGCTCTGTAAGAAATGATCAGCAGGAAGAATACAGAGAGGCTTGGAGAGACTTAAATCAACTGTTGCTGAGTGAAATGAGCAGAACCAGAAGATCACTATACACTTCAACAACAATACTGTATGAGGATGTATTCTGATGGAAGTAGAAATCTTCAACAAAAAGAAGATCCAACTCACTTCCAGTTGATCAATGATGGACAAAAATAACTACACCCAGAGAAGGAACACTGGGAAGCGAATGTAAATTGTTAGCACTACTGTCTATCTACCCAGGTTACTTATACCTTTGGAAGCTAATAATTAATGTGCAACAAGAAAATGATATTTACACACATATATTGTATCTAGGTTATATTGTAACACATGTAAAATGTATGGGATTACCTGCCATGGGGGGGGGGAGGGGAGGGAGTGGAGGGAGGGAGGGGATATTTTGGAAAAATGAATTAAAAAAAATAAAAAATAAACAAAAAAAAAATGCTCTAAATCATTAATAATTAGAGAAATGAAAATTAAAACAATTATTCCAGCTCATCATACTTATTTGATTGGCTAACATGACAGTAAAGGAAAATGGCAAATGCTAGAGAGGGTGTAGAATAACTGAAACACTCATGCCCTGCTAGTGGAACTGTGCACTATTCTAACTATTCTAGACAACAATTTGGAACTACATCCAAAGGCCTCTATAACTATGCATGTGCCCTTTGATGCAATGGATGCTGCTCCTAGATCAAACTCAAAGGGAAAAGATCCATATATAAAAAAACAAAAAACAAAAGAAAATATTTATAGCAGTTCTTTTTCTGGTGGCAAAAACTGAAAATTAAGGAGATATTTGTCAACTGGAGTATGACTGAACAAGTTGTGGCATATGAATACTGTAACACTATTTTGTTGTATGAAAAAATGAAGGGGATGATTTCAGAAAGAAATATTAAACTGATGCAAAGTGAAGTGAGCAAAACTAAGAGAACACTAAACAATAACAGGAATGCTATAATGATAATCAATTGTGAAAGACTTAGCTACTTTGATCAATACAATACAGGATAAACAGTATGCAAAACTTGTAGTAGAAAATGTTTTAAAGCAATTCCAGATAATTTTATTTTCCTCCCCAATAAATAACCTATCTGTACTTAGTATCAGATCAAGTGCTAACTTAATCTTATTTTTAAATTGAAAATTAAATTAGATACTAAGAGCTCATGACTTTTTTATTATAAATGTGAGAATTAAAGTAATTCTTCAAATAAATGAATAATTTTTGATAAAAAAATATAGGGATACTCTTTTCTAACATATGCTAAACTTTAAAATGTGAATTCTCAACACAAACTTCCATTAGCATATATTTACAAAATGATCCAACTTTATGTCAATAAGGTAAGGAAAAAAGCTGATTTTGTTCATTTTACTACCTATACATACTGTCATTAAGAGCTCCTCTGCTTTTTTAGGACTCAAGATATAGGCCAAGTACTTCTTGTTTCCAAAGCTATAAAATACAATCGCTGTAATATATCAAAATCCTAAAAAACTGAAAATGGTTATTTTAGGATCATAAAGGTAGAAGGGAACAATCAAGAATTGTCTAGTTCAATCCCTTTATGAAGAAAGAAACAAACTGAGATTTGAAAAGTAAGATGACTTGCTCAAAGTCAAACAAGTAGTAGAACTGGGTAATGAATCCACTGTTCATAGCACTATCATTTTTCCCTCACTTAAAAAAACCCCCCAAAATTCTTAAGTCAACTTGGATTTATTAAGTATATAAGTGCTAAATGCTAGGGATACAAAGAAGAAAAAAACAGTTCATAAGAGCTCAGATCAATGGGAAGACAGACACGCCCACAGGCAAACACACAGACACATACATGCACACGATTATGTGAATGATAGATTGGGGGCAATCTCAGAGGCAAGTCACAAAGATTAAAGAGGACTGGGAAAAGCTCAGAAATACTGTATATATTTTGAGCAAGTCAATACTCCTTCAGTTTTTCAGATAACTAAAAACTATTTGCCTGAATATCTGGCTTTAAGTGGACAGATTTGAGAAAAAATATTGTTAAGAGGAAAAACATTTTCAAATTCTATAGAATAGTAGATTTTACTTATTTTGGACCTAAAAGCATTCTCATTCAGGAAATTAATATTATACTAGTCTTAAAGGCCAGAAAACTTATGGGACATGAACAAAATTTTTCCCCTTTGCTCTTTCCCTAAATATAATGTTACTTCATTTTATTAATTCTTCTGAGGTAACATTATAACAAATACACAAAAATTTTAGTTCCCGATTTTTTTCTTTGAAACTTATAAAGTGGTGGCAGCTAGGTGGCGCAGTGAATACAGCACCAGCCCTGAAGTCAGGAGGACCTTAGTTCAAATGTGAGGCAGACACTTAACACTTCTCACTTCCTAGCTATGTGACCCTGGGCTAGTCACTTAACCCAATTGCCTGGGGGGGAGGGGGGGAAAGAATAACTCCCCCCCAAACCTCTCCAAACCCAAAAAGACTTACAAAGTGAAAAGACAAATTATAACTTTATAATGTCATTGTTAATAGCCCTTTATACCAATTTCTAAGATGGAAAGCTAGAGCAACAACAGCCCTGAATAAGAACAATTACTTTTCAAGTTGTATCTTATTTCCAGTATCTGTATTCTTTTGGGTATCAAATATTAATGAACTATAAATGATCTTTAAATGAATGGAAAAATATGGAATGTCCCCTAAATTTTTCTAGCAAAACCAATGAAGCAAGTTTCAAATTTGTCTTAAAAAAAAAAAAAAAAAAAAAAAAAAAAAAAAAAAAAAAACCCATCTGAAAAAATTAGGTTTTATATGGAGGCATAATGTCAATTATTTTAAAGTTTAGTTCACTGTTTAGTTTGGAAAAGGAAAAAGCAAGAATATGTTATCTTTTGCAATTACAGCAAACACATGGGACAGATGGGTAATTACTACTATTGAGTCAGGTAAACCACTCTCTTCTATAGGGAAAAGGAGCTGGGGTAGACATCAGGAAAACAAATACAAACCTGAGGGCAGGGATGGATCAGGAACCAGGTCTTCTTAAAGATGCCAAAAATCTAAAAGGGCACAAACAGAAGTTGGAAGTGTGGGTCCAAAGTAGATTTCACATTACATTAGATTATGAGGCACATTTCCAAAAGCTTTGGGGGCTTTGTCTACTGAAATTCACCTTCCCTTTGTAAATACTAATATTACCCACCAATGTTGTGTTCTAATACATCACTCATTGATGTATTAGAGTGCCCCATTGCTATTCTGGTAAGCTTCTGAGTTTGGAAATAATACTGTTCCCCAGAATGCTGGAATATCATTAATGGAAAGTTCTTTCACCTGAGGACCTCACCTCACACTTCTTCCCCAAACTGAGGGTATTCACTAAGTGTTCCCCATTTCTCCTTCATTTCATGTCACTCAGATATCATTCCTTTTCCTATCTCTTTCACTTCAGTTTCAGTGAAGAGGGGCTTTCTTCTTGCCAAAACCAACTTCTCTCCAGGGAAGTTACTGATCCCATCCCTTACCAATCTTCTCTAGTAGACTATAGTTCATGGATCATTTCTATGTTCTTTTCTATCTTTAAGTTCTCCCTAACTAGGACTCCTTCTCTGATGTCCATAATACTCTCATACCTCTCTTATCCTTAATAAATTCTCATTTGATCTATTACTATTTTTCAGATCACTTTCCTGAGAAAGTAGTATACATTTAGTGCATTCATTTTTATCCTCATGCTCTTCTAACTCCCATATACTATAGTTTTTCAATTTTATCATTTTGTTTTTTTCTAAAGCTAGCAATGATTTCTTTCTCAATTGCCAAACCCAACAGCCTCTTTTTAATCCTCATTCTTCTTGACATTACTGCATCATGATGACATTGTCACTTTCCCCTATTGAATACTATCTCTTGAGTGTTGGTGATGTTGTTCATTCCTAGTTGTTTTTCATCTATGCTGTTCCTTATGCATGTTATTTTCACTGATGAGTGTTCCAAGGTTCCAATCTGGGTCCTCATTTTTGCTGCTTCTATTCTATCTTGGTGATTTCACCAGTTCCAATGGATTCAATCATCTATATATGCAAATAATTCCTAGATGTAATATTCAGCCCCATTTTCTTTCCTGACCTCCAGTCCTGCCTTTTGCATCTGCCAGTAGCTACCTTAAAATTAATATAATCAAAACAAAACCCATTATCTGCACTTCACTTCTCCCTATTCAAACTATTCCTCTTCCCAACTTGCTTATTATTATACTACTACCACTATCCATATTACTCAGGTCACTTGTCATCCTCAACTCCTCACTGTGCTATTATCAGTTACCAAATATTACAATTTCTTTTTCTACAACATCTGTCTTGTATAAACCCTTTTCTTCACTTGTGAAACCATGACTCTCCATTTGGGCATTCCTACTTGGACAAGTCTTCTAATTAATCTCTCAATACATCCTAAGTGATCTTTCACATAATGCCAAACTGATTATTCAGAAGCATAGATCAGATTATGTCAACCCCCAGTCAAACCTCAGTGGCTCTTTTGCTTTGGGGATTAAATATAATACCTCAGTTAAGTATTTAAAGATCTTCATAAGCTGACCTCTCATATACCTTTCTAGTCTTCTTATATTTTATTCCTCTCCATGTACTCCGATTCAGCAACTCTGTAATTTTGCACTAGCTATCTTTTGTACTTTGAATGATTTACCACCACACCTCCAACTCAAGTTTCCCTAGCTTCCTTCAAAATTTGGCACGAATTCCATCTTTTTTCAGAGGGTCTTTCCCAGGCCTTCCAGTTACTAAAGCCTTCACTTTCAGATGTACTTCTACAACACAGAATGTAGCAGGTATATACTTAAGTTACTTACATGTTACTTCCTTCATTAGAATATTAACTCCTAGAAATCAGGATTGGTTTTTTCCCCTTTGTATCTGTAACACTTAGCACAGTGCCTGGCATATTGTACAGGCTTAATAAATGCTTGTTGACTTCATAAATAGCATTTATTAAGGAGCAAAAAAAGGCTAAGTGACATATTAGATAGAAAAATCAGACTCAAAGGCAGAAGTCAATATTTATTAAGCATCTATTATGATAGGCAATGTATGAAGAACTGGGGATACAAAAAAAGACAAAAAAATAGTTCCTGTCCTCTAGGAGCTCACAATGTAATGAGGAAGACAACATGCAAATAACAGTGTGACTGAAACTGAAGATCACAAACAGAATGAAGGCACTAGCATTAAGGAGGAGGTTCTTACAGAAGGTGGAGATAAGGGAGAGAAATCTGATATGAGAGAAGTCAATAAAAATGCCCAGAGCCAAGAAATGGAATGGTATGTGTGAGAAACAGCAAAGAGGCCAGTTTCACTCCGTTACTGAATATACATAAGAGTATGGTGTAAGAAGAATGGAAGGCAGAAAGGACTCAAGTTACAAAAAGCTCTTGAAAGATAGAGGGTTTTATCCTTAATCCTGAAAGTAACAAGGAGGTGCTGTAATTTACTAAACTTGGGAGGGATGTGTGTGTGGGTGTGTGTGTGTGTGTGTGTGAATTTGACAAATGAGGAGAGAGTACAACAGGGAGAGAATTTAAGCAGGGAAGTTACAATAGTGCAGGTGTGTGAGGTGATCCCAGTAGACTGCCCCAGAGTGGGGGGTCGTTTCAGAGAAGGCACATGTATAAGAGATATTGTGAAGGTAGAATCAAGACTTGGCAAGTTATTAGAATGAGTGAGAAGATGACAACAGATTAACAGCTTAGGTGACTAAGATCTGGGTTCAGTGTGGTCTGATAAATATTTACTGTATGATCCTGGGCAAGTCACTTGAATTCGCAGTACTTTATGGCAATTTTCTAATACTGTAAGTTAGTGAGAAGATATATCAGCAGAGGGAGCCTGTCTCTATTCATTCCAGTGACTTAGCACCTTGTAAGAATCCTAACAGGGTCTAAAAAGAAATCAAGAGTTCCAAGAAACAAAGGTAAAAAGACAGTGCAAATCAAACATGAATTACAAAGGAATAAGGAAAGGAAATGAGAGTGTGCAGATCAAGTGGGACAATGTAGCTGTACCAGAGAAGTGTGTTAAGAAGGCTGAAAGGACAAAAAGAGCTAGGGTGTGAAGGACTTCAAGTGAAAAACAAAAAAAAGATTATATTTGATTCTAGAGGTAGTAGGGAGCCACTAGAATTGACTGGGTAGAAAGATACAGGAGGTAGGGCTAACATTAGCCACTCTTAGTTCAGGCTTGATATTGGGGTGAAATGAAGCATTGGAAAAATCATCAACCATTTAACAAGAGGATAACTGCTGTAACACAACAAAGCAATGGACTTAACTTTTCTGGACTTAGTATCCCTTGTCTGTATTTGAAATCATATATCTATATCTATATCTATCTATCTTCATTATCAGAATAAAGGTAGTGAAGGACATGGTAATTCATGATCTTTAGAAATCTACCACCTCGGAAGAATCCTAATTGCATTCAGATGAGATCTTTTTATACTTTAAAGTGATTAGGAAGCTACTTTGAGGAAGTTGTACGCTATCAGGTATTATCTCCTTTAAGGAAAAGCTAATTCTTTTCCAAAGAGGAACCCAAACCTAACCCATGTTGTGGGTAGGAGAGGAGGAGGCAGAAAAGCTATGTTGGGGAATCACTGGTAAATAAAAGTCCTCTCACAGAAAATAAAGGAAGACAAATTAAGAGATTTACCTCTCATAGTTAAGATATGCTAAAATAACACGATGTGAATGTACCATATATTTTAGATGTTAAGCTTTTATTTGCCATAATTTTTCCCAATCTCTCTCTTTTTTAAATTATTCTTTTGGTTATATAGAAGATTACATTTTAATGTATCCCCCCCCCCCCCACCTCCCCGGGGCTGGGGTTAAGTGACTTGCTCAGGGTCACACAGCTAGGAAGTGTCTGAGATCAAATTTGAATTCCGGTCCTCCTGAATTCAGGGCTGGTGCTCTATCAACTGCGCCACCTAGCTGCCCCTTTAATGTATTTTAAAATTTAATCCCCATCAATTTCTCCTTCCTGATGAACTGGGGGAAAATCTTTTCCCATTCTTCCACAACTGTGATAAATAACTTTTGAATTAAAGCCCCCCCAAAAAATGTTCAGCTATAGGTACTAAAATTATTTAATTTAAATGGAAGCAGTTATTAAGCAAATTTAGTTATCTGTCTTGACACTTAATGAAATTCTACACTATCTAAATTAATTTATAGATTTAGTGCTACACTAAGTACAAAATAATACCAAAATTCATTTGGAAGAACAAAAGATCTGGTAGTTTTATAACTCGTGGTCCACTAAGCCCCCACCAAAGAAGTCCAAGGATATATTTCAGGATACATGTGAAATTAGATAGGGAAAACAAATTACATTTTTATTTTCATTAATTTCTACTTGAAATTTATAATTTTTTTCAATTATGAATGTATAACAAACATTATTTTGAGAAAGATCCATGGGCTTTTTTTTTTTTTAACTAAATTGCCAGGGTGCACATGATACATACACAAATATTAAGAAACTCCAGCTAGAATTGCGAGAGAAATAATGGAAAAAAAAAATTTTTTTTTGCAGGAATAAAGGGGAAGGTAGAAGAACATAATTAGATTTCAAATTATATTATAAAGCAACAGTCACTGAAGCTATTTGGTACTTGTTTTAAAAAAACAAACAGAAATGTAGATCTGTGGAACAGAAAGACGCATGATGTAGAAGTAATGCAACAGAGCAGTCCAATATTTGATAAATCAAAAAATACAAACTCCTTATGTGTGATTAATACTTTGGAAAAAAAACTAGAATGAAGTCTAGCAGAAACTGGCTTTATAGTATTGTATTCAATACAACAACCTTTAAGTGGATAAATAAGAGGTGAAGTTATGCAAAATATTTTCATAAAAGTCAAGTTATGAAAGAAAATATAAACCTCCTATCCTAATGAAAATAAAAATCCTCAAGAAAAATTAAGTTTAAAAAAAGAGAGAGATGGAAAGAGAAAGAGAAAAAGCATCAATGGATAGAATTTTTCATCATAAATCCTTCAGAGAGTCATGGACGATTGTACTACTTAGAATCACTCCAGAACATTGTCATTACTTTGTATATAATTTCACTTTGCTTAAATTCATGGAGGACTTTCCAGGTTGTTTGGGGATTTTTTTGGAGAACATCCTGCTTATTTCCCACAGAACAATAATATTCCAAAACAAACATATGCTACAGGTTAATGACCATAAATAGGCATCTCCTCATTTTCCATTTTTTTCCCCCTTGAGAGCAGCCATAAATATTTTTTATACATATGGATCATTTTCCTTTTTTTTTTTTTTTGGTGGGGGTTGGGTGAATCTTTTTTGGTATTCATGTCTAGTGGTAGTGGTGTTTGGTCAAGAAATATACATGAATTTATAGTCCTTTGGGCACAAATCATAATTCCAAAAAGGAACCATCTATCAATATTATGTTCAAGACAATAGTTGAAACTGAGAGAAATGCAAATTTTATCTTTCAAAATAAAATTTTATTTTTTCCAATTAATAATTTTTTCTTCCTTCCATTCCCCCATTGAAAAAAATAAAAATAAAACACTTGTAACAAAATCAATAATCAAGTAAAACAAATTCTCACAATGTATTTTCCATTCCATACTGTGACTGGCATCTCTGTTAGGAGATGGGTAGCATGCTTCACATTACCCTGCAGGAATCATGTTTGGACATTTCAATGATCAGAGTTCGTAAGCCTTTCAAAGTTTTCTGTCTTCACAATATTGTTGTATTAGTCTTCTGTCTCCACAATGTTGTCATGGCATCAATTATTCTCTTGATTTTGCCTACTTCACTCTGTATTGATTTACCCCTATCTTCCCAGGTTTCTGAAACCATCCCTTTTGCCATTTCTTAAGGCACAAATGTATTCTATTACACTTTTGTCATAATTTGTTTAGCTATTCCCTAAATGATGGATGCCAATTTCCAGATACAATAAAAAGAGCTGCTATAAATATTTTTGTACATATGGGTCCTTTTTTTTCCTTTCTTCAATCTCTTTTAGATTTAGATCTAATAGTGGCATCGATGGGTCAAAAAGTATATGCAGTTTAGTAATGTTTTGCAGAGTTTCTAAACTGCTTTCCAGATTGGCTGCACATATTCAAAGTCCAATAAAAATTCATTTATGTGCTTGTCTTACCACAGATTCCCTAATATGTCATTTTCCTTTTTTGTCAATCTCATGAGTATAAGGAAGAAATTCATCATTGGATTAATTTACATGAAAATGCAAATTAGAACCACATTTTACCTCACATATCTCAAGTGGTAAAGATAATAAAGGACAGAAATGGTCAATGGTAAGAGTTTCTATGGGAAGACTGATTCTTCAGTGGCTCTATGAATTGGTCCAATCATTCTAGAAAATAATTTGTAATTATAGAAGAAAAGTCACTAGAAAGTTCAGACTTTCTACCCTAGCAATCTCACTCCTGAATAGTTAAAAGACATCAAAGATTCCACATGTTTTAAAATATTAATAGCAGCATTATTTGCAGGAGCAGTCAAAAACTGGAAAGTGTTAGTCATCAAATAGAAAACAGCTGAACCATTTGCACAATATAAATTAAATATAGTGTTCAGTAAGAAATGATGAACATAAATTCACAGAAATAAAGACATATGTTGATATAAAGTCAAATAACCTAACATTATAACCATAAAAAGAGATATTAACAATATTAAAAGGCTGATGAACTTTGATTTAACTGTAACAACCAATCTTGATTTCAGACACAAAAGGAGGCAAAAGATAGACCCTGCTCTCAAGTAGCTTAGAATCTACTGGAAGAGATAACATGCAAATATATTCAAAGCAAACTATAAACAGGATAAATTGGAAATAATGAACAGAGAAAAGGCACTAAAATTAAGAGGATTTAGGGAAAGCTTCTAGTAAAAGATGGGATTGTAGGTGGAAATTAAAGGAAGCCAGGAAGGTAAATAGAGTATAGGAAGAACAGCATTCTAAGCATGGAGGAGTATCAGAAAGAATGCTGGGCCCAGAGATTGAGAATCTTGAAGAAGGCCAGTTTCACTAGATTAAAGAGTATGTGTCTGGGAGTAAGGTATAAAAAGATAGGAGAGGGTGAGGTCATGAAGAGCTTTAAATGCCAAGCAACATTTTGTATTTGTTCCTGGAGGAAAGAGGAAGCTCCAGAAGTTTATTGAAGGGGAGGGAGGGAAGAAGAATGGTGACATGACTGTACTTGCACTTTGGTGGCTGAATGAAGGATAGACCTTGAATGGGTAGAGACTTGAGGCAAATGGATCCAGTAGTAAGGCAATTACAATGTCCAGATAGGAGTGGTGAGACCTGCATTAGAGAGGTGACAGTGTCAGAGAGGGGACACCAGAGAAGTTGCAAAGGGGAACCAGACAAGTCTTAATAGCAGAATGGATATGGAAGAGGGAGGGGAAGAATCTGGAATGCCCACCTGGATTGCAATCCTGAGAGTGTTAGAAGGATAGTATAGCCCTCTACAGTAAACAGGGAAGGTAGGGGAAAGAAACAGTGTGGGGGAAAAATAATGAGTTTTGTTTTGAGCTTACCGAGTTTAAGATGTCCTTTGGATATATAGAGTAAGATGTCTGAAAGGCAGTTGGAAATATGAAACTAGAAGTTAGCAAAGAAAATGGGCAGGATCCATAGGAGTTGAAAAAAAGCAAGACATGAATACAGAGGAAGAAAAAAGGTCTCAGGATTGAATCCTGAAAGACATCTCTGATTAAAGGGTGTGATCTGGATCCAGGCAAAGATAAAAAAATAAAGGTGAGAGAGGTTAAAAAACAAAAAACAAACAAACAAACAAACAAACAGCAACAACAACAACAAAAAAACAGGAGAAAGTGGGGTTCCTAAAACCTAGAGCAGAGAGTAAAAAGGAACAGAGTAATCAACAGTGTCAAAAACTGCAGAGAGGTCAAGAAAAATGAGAATCAAGAAGAGACCAGAAGATTTGTCAACTAAGAAATCATCAGTAATTTTGAAGAGAGCAATTTCAGCAGAATGATAAAGTCAGAAGTTGGATTATAAAGGATTAAGATGAGTGGGAAGAGAGAAAATGTTAGCAATTATATAGATGATGTTTGTGAGGAGTCTAATTACAAAGGGCAGAAGTGATACAGTACAGTAATTAGAAGGGGTAGAGAATTCAACTGAGGGTTGTTGGACTGGGGAGATATGGACACATTTGTAGACTGCAGAGAATTAGCCAGGAGAGGGAGAAAGCTTGGAAATAAGTGAAAGAATAGAAATGATAAAGGGACAATCCAGTGAAAGAGATTGGGTGGAGTGGGATCCTTTAACAAGTGTTAGCCTTGATATGGAATAAGGCCACTTCATCATGTGAGAAGGATAAAGGAGGATAAGTGGCAGAAGGCACCTGAATGACAAAATGAGGAAAAGGGGAACAAAAGCAATCTCATAGTGAATAGTCTTAGATTTTTTTCCTGTAAAATATAAGGCAATGTTATTAGATGAAAAAGTAAAGAGGAAGGAGACCCACGGGAGATTTGAGGAGAGATGAAAAGATTTAGAAGAGCTGCTCTGGAGAGTAGTATAGTGAACTGATAAGGGAGGTACAGAAGGATTGCCTAGCAGCAGTAGGCTCAGTTAAGGTTGTATAATATAAATTTGTGGTGGACCTAGTCAAAATGGTCCCATGATCCTGCCCCTGCCCCAAACCCCCTTCATTTTTGTGTGTAGCTGAGGTGGAATGGAAGAGTAGCTCATGAGAAATGAATAGATTGAGAACTGAGTGGTTAGGGTATTTGAAGGAACTTTGGCTCGAGTGACATTTGGGGGCTGGTGGACATAGCATACATTTATTCCACATGCTGTGTAGAAGGGAATCATCATAAGCTCCATTCAACTCCAAGCTAGCTGATCTTTGGTACTAGATGAAAGGGAATGAGAAAGAGTAAGCTATACCAAGACTAAATATTTCACAATATTTTACCTCTTGGACCCTCTACAACAAAAGAAAAAACTTTCAATTGTTTAGATTAAGGTAGAATGGGATTTTGAGGGTACTCATTCTAGATTAGAAACAAATTCATGGATTTTCCAAGTCTGGGACTAGGATATTAATGGGAGTCATAATAACCACGGGCACAAAAATATATGGATGCATTACTAGAACATGTCAAAGTGATTAATAACCATCCTAGACTCATTTAGGTGTTCTTTGACACAAAAGAGTTACAAAGATTCTTAATTTGGGATCTGTGAATCTGTTTTGTTTTTTAATTTTAACAACTAAATTTCAGTATAATTGATTTCTTTTCTTATCCTATATATTTTATTTTATGTACTCAAAAACATTATTCTGCTTCACCAGAACTGTCAAACATGGTTTATGACACAAAAATGGTTAAGAATTCCTGGTATAGATGGTATTAGAATATTCTACCCCTGTGCCTGCCACTCCAAAGGCAATATATCATTAATCTCTCCAAATTTTTCAAGTTTTGTTTTTTCTCTCACAAAGCAAGGAGGTGACTCAATAGGAAGCTCTACTGGGAAAACTTAATAAAAGTAAACTTGGCCTTGGTCATAGTGCAGAACATGGAGCTCAATGAATTACATACACCAAGTACAGTATACTTTGATTTATCTCTGTCCCTTCAATGAAAAATCCTACGAAGACATGCTGACTTAGTTATTAAATTTTGGCAAATTACTTAACCTCTTTGGTCCCCAGTATGCTAATCTTTAAAATGAGAGGATGGATGAAAAAATCTCAAGGGCTTTCCTTGGCATCGGTAAATCATGTTTTTATAAGGTAGTTAAAAGTTTGGAGCTCCTCAGCTCTAGGCTACAACTTAAGGCCTCTGGAGCCCTCTGCTGGGGGACTTGCAAGATAGCAAGCAGCCTAACAATTGTTGGCTATAGGTAAGCCTAAATCCTGCATTACCATCTTTGAATACAATTATCTATCTTTCCCCCCTAAACCAGAGACCTGCCAGGGATCCAGTGTCAGTGAAGTGACAACATGATACAATAAATCTTACCAAGATTTTAATCTGTCATACTAATCTGTGTTCCCTGTCTACCTGTGTGGTCCCCTGCTTTTAGATCAGCAGTGAGCTCTAAAAAGTAAATCTTTCTCATCATTTAAAGACAAAAATTTAGAATTCGAAAATAAACCAACTTTTACAATAAAAAAAAAATTCTTGCAGTTAAAAAAATCCAACATCAATTGCTTTTGTCACTTAAATTGTTACTTTGGTAGAATCTCCAATTTTATCTATGTATAATTATCTTTTCCATTAAGGTGGACTATTAAAGTTTTACATGCTTTCTTATGTTTTTTTGGAAATGCTACATAAGAGATCTATCTATATGCTGAAAGCTTCTATTTGTTATAAAGACTTCGTATACAACTTGCTTTTCAAATTACCATTAGCATGAAACAATTCTGACAACAAAAATCAAAGAAACTGGTTTTTGTCCGCCCCTCTTGTACAGCCTTCGAGTTACATTTCTAATTTTATTAATAGAAAAGATGAGAAGAAACAATGGCAATGATCAACTTCAATTTCTACATTTAAGTATTTGTCTTTCAATATAACCTTGACAGAGAGACAGAAGAAGAGGGAAGGATAGAAGGAGGCATGAAGGGGAAAAGAAAAAGGGGCGTGGATGGGGGTGTTTATATATGTGTTCAAGTACAGGTTTTGGAGTCAAGAAGCCCCTTACTCAGCAGTGTATTTAACCTTTGGGTGCTCCAAGACTAAATTACAGAGCAATTACTGAATTGTATAGGATAAGGGATTCTTTACTAAGGGCTCATTCTACCACTGAATTCTTAGGTCCTCACAAAAAGAAGCAAACAAAACCCAACACTATTTAATGTGGCTTTGTATTTCATTTCAATGTTAAAATGAGTGAAAAATTCTAATTGAAATTCGTACTGCTTAAATCAAATAAATATGTGCAAACACAGTATATAGCTATATCATTTCTGCAGGTCACAATAAAGAATTAGCTATATTACAAAGTTTGAGTTAAACTCACTATTTTCATACACACAGAGACACAAATGATGTAACAGCTTCTATATTTTGATCCAGTAATTTGACCAACAGCAATTAAAGTTTAAATTAACAATAGAATCTGGATGCTAGTTAGTACAAGATGTGTTGATATGTAGAAAAACCACACAGAATAAAGCTAGCTAGAAAAAAAAGCAGTGCTCAAAAAAGTGAACAAACTGTTTCCAAGCATATAAAAACAAAGGTGCTAAAACGAAGGTTTGGTACCAGAAGAGATCTCAGAAGCTAGCTAGTGCACACTATTCATTTTACATGTGGAGAAACTAAGGCCTAGAAAGGTTCCCTAAGGTCAAAGAAAGAATTATAAACTTTGTAAATTTTTATTGTTATTTTTTTCTTTACAGTTGTTTCAGTTCATCATTTAAAAGTCTCTCACTCTCTCCTCTTCATTTTTATTGCTACCATCTCATTATTTTAAGCCTTCATTAGTCTTACAGGCTAATTGATCTCTCCCCCTCTATCTATTCTCTTCATTTCCCAATCAAATTTGTAGTTATCCATCAGGTGAAGAAACCACTAAGGTATAGAAAGATTGTTAGGATCTAAAAGCAAAAAGTGAATGGAAATAAAAATGATTCTTTAAAATACTGTATGCCATTCCTCCAATGATACAAGAAGCTCCTAGAAAGAAGATTTGTGTCAAAATTTGTGCATCCCACTTAGAATATCACCTAATAAGCAGTAGAATAAACAGGATGTATTCAATACTTGTTTCAATGACTATAAGCTTCCCAAACACAGAAGGAATATTCTATCTCAAAGTCAGGCAAATGCCAGTTTCATCTTTTATTAATTTATTTTTGTTGATCAACCTATGACTGGCACCATGTAAGCTATATTTCTAAAGAAACTTGCTATGACTCAGCACAAATAAATATGAAGCTAGTTAGTGTAAGCTAAGAGAAATGGGTATTGCATATCTCAAAATTATTTGAGGACATCTTATAATATTCCACTAGGGCCACATGTTTAAGAGTTCTTTGTAGGGAGTAGCTAGGTAGTGCAGTGGATAGAGCACCAGCCCTGAAGTCAGGAGGATCAGAGTTCAAATCTAGCATCAGACACTTAACACTTTCTAGCTGTTTGGGCTTGGGCAAGTCACTTACCCCCAATTGCCTCAGGGGAAAAAAAATTGTAGAATGTAAGTGATGTTGGATTCTCAAAGCCAGTACAAGTCCTGGCAAATGCCACCAAACTCTGAGGACCAACCTGGTGTCAAAGAGCCTGGTAACTAAGTTTTATGACCAGAGCAAGGCACAAAAGACCATCTGTTTAGGTATAGTGAGGTCTGTGATTTGTGTCAGTATTCCCAATGATGAATTAATTCTATTTTAAATACTATGAAGAGATATACTTTAAATACTAGAGGAAAATCAACTTAGAACTGTTTTTAAATGTTAGGTCTGTGGAAAGGCATACACATTTGTGTCAAGTCTTAGTTATATCAGGCTTTATCTTTAAATAATTAATGTTTAGGGCCTTTATAGACTACTGAATATCAAAGGTTAATTGATATTATGGTATGGTTTTAAACACACACACACACACACACACACACACACACACACACACACACACACACACACACACACACACTCTCAAAACACTATGCAGCTATACTTGTGAAGTTATAAAAATTTTGAAAGAAAATTAACTTAATTTTTAGAAAATCCAGGTGAAGAAATAAGCTTAATAAAAGAGCATATATACACATCATTAGTTACTTCAAATGAGTGTGTGTTTTTTTTCCCCCACTCTTGGTCACAAGGTGAACTTCTGAATTAAAAAAAAAAAAAGTCTGTTCCATTTTCAAGTTTTCTATTTGCGCACACACACACAGACACACACACACAGAAATATCAAAGAAAAGTAGTATTTTAAACACAAAGATAAGGTGGTGGAATGGAAAGAACACTGTAATGGAGACCTGATTTTAGTGCTTGCCCAACCGACCGGACCGCCAGCCAGCTCTTCAACCCTAAGCAAGTCCCAACCTCTGGTTTACTTCATGTGTAAGATGAAACGGGTGTACTAAGGATTTCAGCTAGTTCTAACATCCTGCCATGTACCTATCACTCTTTCACATATTCTTAAAGTTTGGAAAGCTCTTCTCCCAGTTCTCCGGAGAAAAAAGTCACCAATTCCATCAAGTTAAAATATATAGTTGATATTTGGGAACAAAAGATGACGATTCAGTTAACTGAAAATGCTCAAGACCCCGGGGAAAGAGGCAAATTCTAGTCACGTTAGCGCTCTCAGCACGGCTCTGAGTGTTCAGACAGACTGCCGAGCTTTTCCTCCGTAAATTAGGCCTAAAAGTACCTATCACCGTGGTATATTAGTGCCTGGATGCTAACACTAAGAGAAGGAAAGAGCAGCAGGCGCTTTCGGGGCTCTTCCAGGAATGGTAGGAAAGTTCTCATTCCCTGGACGAGCTGGGATCCTAGGCTGCCGAGACCGTGAAAGACTGGAACATTAGCCGTACCTCAAGTGCTCCCTGGCTGCCCTCAAAGCTTCATCTGGATTCCTCCTCCTTCCTCCCTCTCCCACCTGTCAAAACCCAGCTCCAGCTGGACCCCCCAGCGGGGACTCGAGGGGACAACGATCCAACTTCTACCCTCCTCCCGCCCCTCCTAGTGTCCCAAGGACCACCTTTATCCGGAGAATCAAAGAAACCTTCCGGGGTCCACACCCCTCCCCCAGCCCTCGCGCTCATCTCGGAAGACCGGACTTCCACGCTCGCCCAGCGCCCCCTCGGTCTCCTCCGCCCCTAGACCCCGAGCATAGCCGCCGGCGAGAACCACGCTCCCCTCCATCCCCCAACTGGAGCCCCGGACCCCGACAGCAGCGAGCCGGGCTCGGAAGGGAGCGCCGCCTCCTCCGCTCCGATTCTGTCCCGCTCCCCTCCCCAGAGCCCCGCTGCTGCACGCCCCTTCGCCCATCCCGGACGTCCAAGGCGCCCGTCGCCCAACCGGCCCCGCTCTCCGCCTCAGCTCGACCGAGAGAGGACCCTTACCCCGCAAGCTCCTCCCGCCGCTGCCGCTGCTCCCGCTGCCGTCACCCCCGCCGCCGCCGCCGCCGCCTCCCCCAGCGCCGCCGTCCGCCCCGGCGCTGGCACTCCCGGCCATCCTCCTCCCGCCGCCGCCGCCGCCGCCGTCGCCCTCTCCGCTCCAGTCACACACAGGCTCGGGATCCGCGACTGCTTCGGGTTCCCCTCGCCGCCATTTTGACTCCTCGAGAGAGAGCGGGAGGGGCTCACTCGGCGCGGCCCTCGGGGCGCCTGCGCGGCGCTGCGGAGCCGGCCGGGAGGGAGGGACTAAGAGAGAGGTAGAGGCCCCTCGCCCGGTTTGCCCGTCGCCGTTGCCGTCACGTGGTGCGACGCTGGCGGGCGCGTCCCAGCGAGGGGGAAGCGCGTTCTGGGAGCAAAAAGGAGGCATCCAGGGGGCGGAGAGTGCTTTCCAGGGAAAGGGAAGAGGGAGGCGTGCGGGAGCCGGATGGCGGAACCGAGCTCTTTCTTCTCTTGCTTCGTTTGCAGTCTGCGCTCGTCACGAGTTGGCTTCTCTAGGCCGAAAAGTAGAACGTTGACTGAACATTAGAAAGACGCTCCCCGCTTTGTCCCCGGAAGCGCTTTTCCGTGATCATTCATTCATGAAGTGCAGGATCCCTAGTCAGAGTGCCTTTCCCTGGAAAAGTGACTTTTTTTTTTTTTAAGGAAGGAATTCCGCTTTGGAATTTTCCTAGACAGATTTCGACTGCCGTGATTTTTAGGCACCTAGCTATGTGTTCCGAGAGCGCTCTAAAAATACATTGTTGTTAGGTGGCTGTCCATTTGCGTGTGAAAGAACCAAGCATCTGAGGAGAAAAAAAATTAAAACTTGTTTTTAAGTCTAATCTGCATTTTTGGCATATTTCCCCTCCAATCACTTTTTAAAATTTAAGCAAAGAACAAAACGATAAAAACGTTTTCAGATTTCAGAGATGTGAATGCTAATGTACAGTGAAAATTTTAACAATCAACAATCTTACAAACCTAGTGGAATTGGCTCGGGTTTGCCTCAGGAGAGCTGAAATGGCCCAATCGGGACAGAAACCCAGACCTGATTCCAAGGTCTACGCTCTTTACATTACACGGTGGAATCTTTCCTTGTTCGGATAACCTTGCATTTGTATGCATTTAAGACTTTAGAATTTTCGAAGGTTCTGTTTTTTTCCTAGACACCCACCTAAATAAACATCAAATTCATAAAGAGCATGAAATTATAGACTGGTTTTCTCAGTGACACCAGGAGATCAGTGTAGGAGCATAATTCTTCATGATTCAGAACTCAAAATGTGCCTAATTTTCCCTCAAACACACCTTAAAAATTTTCTGTTTCCTTTGGTTAGAGTGTTGTTAATTGTGACCTGATGGAGAGAGCTTAATTTGGGTCAGAAAGACTTCTGTTTGGACTGATTGTATGATCCTGGGAGCATCACTTAAATCTCAGTGTCCCATGCAATTCCCCCAAACTGCAAGTTGCCAAGCAGGTTTTGATCTGCATTGGGAAAACGAAGGGCTTTTTAAATGAGAGAATTGTAGCTCTGGCCTAAAACAAAACAGAACAAAACAGTAAACCATTCCAGGTTCTCCCAGCTATTAGAGCTTTTCTCCTTTATGGTTATTTTCCATAAAATATTTGTACATATTTTATATTTTGTTAGTCATAAACATTTATTAAGCACCATGTGCTAGGTACTAGGGATACCTGATGTGCCTTGAAGATACAAAAATAGAAAAAAGACAGCCGCTATACAAACAAGATATTTGAAAGATAGATTGCAGATAGTAGAGGGAAGATGGTAGCGTTAAGGAGGACGGAGGTGGGATCCAGGAAATGTTTTATAAGAGGTGACATTTTTTGCTGAGATTTGAAGTCAGTGAAGCCAGGAGGTAGAGATGAATGAGAGCATCCTATTGCATATGGAGGATAACCAAGGAAAATGTCTGGAATGAGGATATGGGGATTCTTGTTTGAGAAACAGCAAGGAGGTCAATCGTACGGGGATGTGAAGTGTAAGAAAATTGGAAATCTTTGAATGCCAAACAGAGAATTTTGAATTTAATCCTGAAGGTGGTCGAAGAGTGGAGCTTTTTAAGTACACTTAAGGAAGTTCACTGACAGCTAAGTAGAGAATGGATTGAAAGGGAAAAAGACTTGAAACTTATGATAGAGAGTGGGAGAAATTAATATTAATTATTAATTTGTGACCCACCCTTTTCCTTCTATTTCTGTTAAAACCCAACTCCTAATAGTCTCTTCCTAGTCAGTCTCTTGAAGGGCATGGGTAAGTAAGTGATAAGATTGTTTCTAGCCTTCAAAGTACATGCTTATTAACTTTGGGTGGAACTTTGGGATACCCAATTTCTATGTAAACACAATCCAGCTATATACAATAGAATAAAATACAATATATAATAATAGAAATAGTATCTATCATTTACATAGTGCTTCAAGGCTTGTAAAAAGCATTTGAACATATTTTCTTATTTGATGTTCATAGTATCCTTGTGCTATTATTAAGCGTATTATTATCCTAATTTCAAATCTGAGAAAACTGAGAAAAGATAAAATAGGCAAACTAATGCATTGTTGGTGCTACCATTCTGGAAAGCACTGCAAATAAGGTGACTAAAATTTTCATGGGGAGCATGAAACAAGTGGGATGTGAGCAGGAAGCAGTGGTACTTCTGTGAAACTTCAGATACTGGTCAGATCAAACCAGGAGACTAACCCCAACCTGACCTGAACAAATTATTGCTGTACAATTCTTCCTCTAATTTATCTTTCTATTCCTTGAGAATATGGAGAGTTGTTGAGAGGAAGGGAATCAATGGTTTAATAGGTCAGGCCTCTCAAGGTAAAGTGGTAGGTTAGATTGAAGATTGGAATGCATAAATTACCTATAGAACTTCTAAAGAAAGTTTACTTAGCCAAAGCTGGAGAAGGATATTCAGGGAAATGAAAGAATATTTAACTAGAATGCAGCATTGATTCAAATTATACATCTTCTTGGCCTCTGTATTACTCATGGTGATCTGCCAGTCAGAAGCAGGGAATAGAAACAGGAAAACAGATAAGGTATCATTAATGGATGTCAAGGTGGTACAGAGGCTGGAATGCTGGGCTTAGAGTCAGGAAAACCTGAATTCAAATTCAGCCTCAGATATTTACTACATGTATGACCCTGTGCATATCATTTATCCCTGTTTATCTCATTTTCCTTTCTGTAAAATGAAATGGAAAAGGAAATTTCCATTCTAGTATCTTGGCCAAGAAAACCCCAAATAAGGTCACAAGGAATTGAATACAACTTAAAACTAACCAGCAACAAATATATGTCAAGAATGGGACTTTTTGCCTTTTTTTTCCCTCCCAATCAAAACCTGTTGCAGAAGAGAACTTCTAGTGAGGAAACTGCCAATTCAGAGTATTAATTGTACTATTATAGTTTAAGAAAGTTGCTGAAGATACTAGGTGATAGTGATTTCCTTAAGGACACAGCTAATATATATGAGAGGCAGGACTTAAACCCAGCTTTTCATGAATCTGAAATCAAGTCTTTATCTACTATACCACAAGAAAGTGAACATTACATACCCTTCTTTTGCTGCTACCATTTCATGGGCTGCTCTGCAGACAATGACACTTGTGTGATTATTGATAATTCATACTACATTTGTTCAACATGTCTAGATAAGGACATATTGCTCATCTTGAAGCATCTGAAATACCCCAGGAGGTTTAATCTTATTTTTCCTTCAATGAAGACCCAATTGACTATACCCATATAGTTTTAAAAATTTCACTAAGATCACTAAATTTTACAAACAAATTGTCTTTTTACTTTCTTTTATGCTAATAAACTTATTATATAACTAACCACTTAAAGAGTATCTATTACTAAATTATAAAGAATGGACATGAGAGATTTATTTCACTTTTCTAGTTTCTAAAAATTAGCTCTCTGAATCTAAAACCATGGGGAAGTAACAGAAGTTGGAGATAAATAATGAAATACTACACCAGATTATAATCAATTCTATGCAAGATATATGAAGGCATCTGGTATCCCCAAACAACCAATTGATGACTTTAAAAGCAATCCATATGATTTTTGAATGTGAGCCAAGAGAATACTCTGAAATTGATATAAAACAGGTTCTAATAACTCAAAATAACAATACGCTATCAAATTGAATTGCTTTTCTGAAAAAGATATCTTTCTGTAAACCCTTGTAACTGATGGGGGTGAAACCTGGTCTTCTTTAATCTGTAAAATAATCACTCTGAAATTGTGTCCCTTTTGATTCCTGGCCTCCCAGACTTCAGAGAGTCTAGAAGAAGGCATATTTTCCAGGCTGGGCTTTTCTAAGGAAAATCACCTCCCACCCCCCATTGGTAGCCGGATCCTCATCCAGGAAGCTTTCAAAGTTCAAAGAGCTCTGGGTCTGATACTGAGTGGCTTGAAACTCCAAGTATCTAGGCTTAGGGGCATTGGCTTTCTTTTCAACTGGGAACCTTAGCCTCAGACTTCTATAAAGGACAATTCTGAACTCCATATTTTTGCAGAATGTCCGAAGCAGGAACCTCTCTTCTTGGCATAGTTACCTGCCAGGACTCCTGCCTATTGTGAAGAGACCTTCTTCTCAGTGAAAACCTTTTGTTATTTCTCTGCTAGGATCTTGTCACTCAGAAGTCTGTCTTCCTAGCAAAGCTGGCTTCTGTCAATAATAAACTTCTTTTTTGCCAGTCAAACTTTTCGGGTTTGTGAATTCTTTCACATTGGACCTGCACCTCTGACCAAAAAGGGGATTCCCACAACTCTCTGCACTGCCACTAACTGCAACAAAACTATTGTGAATCAGTTTCTTTTTCTGAAGAGGAGAATAGAACTTTAAACATCTTAGAGATCACACTTAACACTTCCTTTCTGTGTGACTCTAGGCAAGTCACTTAACCCCAATTGCCTCAGGGGAAAAAAAAGTGGTGTAAAAGTGAGTAGAGCATTGCTGTAGTCAAGGTGATGCGAAAAATATTTCTTTGTATATAGTTTACCTGTGAGGATTAATTCTGATGAAATTTGAGATTTTGAGAACAACCTAGTTAAGGTCCTAGTCTTAGTGGGAATCAAGAAATATAGACTCTCATTTCAATATCTTCAAGGAAACTTAAAGCTAGAGAATTTTATCACTCACTGATTAAAAAACCCTGAGGTTTGAATAGAAGGCTCATTGGAGTCAGCATACAGCTTTTCAGTGTTTGTGACACCCTGTATATAATACTATCAGGCGTGATGCCATAGGCCTTACTCTGTAACCATTGATGTTTGGGAGGAAGCCACTGCTACCTATTGAATTCACACAATCACAGAACCACAGCATATAAGTGCTAGAAGGGACTTCATTGTTCTAGCCCAAAAGAATCCACCCCATCACTTACCTACTAGTGGTCATCTAGTTTTTTGCTTAATGAGGGAAATGCTTATGAGGGAAAATTCACTGTGTAACGATGCAGCTAAATTGTTGTTGTTGTTGTTGTTTGAAATTAAGCCTAAAATGACTTCTTTGCAACTTGCACACAGTGCTGGTAGATCTGCCCTTTGGGATAAATAGAACAAGTCTAATTTTTTTTTTTCCCCTCATATTACAATCCTTTAAATACTTGAAAACTGTATCATGGATCCTTTTGTCTTTCCTTCAGACTAAGTACTTCCAGTTCATTCAACCAATCATCATATGACATGTATTCAAATACCTTCATCATCCTGATTATCTTCCATTGGACAATCTCCAGTTTATTAATGTCCTTAAATGGTGCTTAGAACTGAACACAGTACTTTATATTAGGTATGACTAGGACAGAATGTATCAGGAATATAATCTCACTATTCCTGGAATTTATATCTCTCTTAATGCAACCTAAGATTGCATTAGCTTTTTAATTTTTGGCTGCAATATCACATTGCTGGCTCATATTGAGCTTGCAATCTACTAAACCTTGCCAGATTCTTTTCAGAACAACTGTTGCCTATCTCTGCTTTTTCCATCTTAAGTAGTTCTTTTTTATATACTTAAGTGTAACACTTTACATCTACCCCTATTGAAATTTATCTTATGACATCTAGCCTTATTTCATCTTTTGACATGTCTTGTGACATGCAATGCTACAGTGCTTAGAGTCTAGCCTATTCTGATCCTGATTGTCATTCACTGTTAACTACCACTCTCAGTTTTATAAATTCTGCAAATTTGATAAGCATATCATTTATACTTTTTCCCAAGTCACTGATAAAAATATTAAACAGCATCAAGCCAAGTATAGATCTCTGAGGATCTCCACTTAGAATCTTCATTGGAAATATTCTGCCATTGGAAATATTTTGACATTAAGCCATTGATAATTACACTTTAAATTCAACTATTCAACTGGTTCAGAATCTTTCTGATTGTATTACCTAATCTCCATCTTCTCTACAACAATAGAAAGATATTAAATAGGAAATAGGAATATATTAAATATTAAAAGTTTTATCTAAATATGAAATAAGATATTACTTTATTAAAAGCTTTGCTAAAATCTTGGTAAACCATATCTGCATCATTTCCCTCATCTATTAGATTAGAAAACCTATCAAAAAAAGGAAATGAAGTTATAATGGCACAGCCTATTCTTTCTTTTAATCCCCCCAATTACATGTAAAAACCATATAAGAATTAATATTTAAAATTTTTGAGTTCCAAATTCTCCCCCTTCTTTCCTCTTATTCTCCTTCCTCCCACCCTTACCTCCTATTAGAAGGTAAGTATTTTTTGATATAGGTTATATATGATATGGCCTATTCTTGATGAAACAGTGCTGATACTGTTACCTTATAACACCTTATAAGTGAAGTGTTACCTTCACTTACCTTTCTAGATGTTTGCCAACCATCTCTCAAATGCTGCTTTTTATGATTTTCTTAGGATTTGAAGTCAAGTTTATTAGCCTATGATATACAAACTTTTCTTCCTATTTATGAAAACTGGGACATTTGCTCAATTTCAATCTTGTAGTACCTTTCCCATTTTCCACAAGTTTTGAAATATCACTGATGGTAGTATTGTAATCATATCTACTAGTTCTTTCAGGACCCAGTGATATAGTTCATCTAAAATAGGTGACTTGAATTCATCAAAGATCATTAATTGATTTCTTACCATCTCTAGACTTATTCTGTAGATCATCACCCTGTAGGTCATTTTTTGTTGTCATTTCTAGTGAAAGGGCAATTTTACTTTGCAAAGAAAAATAGAAAGAAAATGATAACTACTTTTTTTTTCTGCTGTTCATTCCATCTACCCCAAGCTAAGACTATCCCTTCTCTGAGCTTCCTTTTTCTGATAAAATAACAACAACCCCTCCAAAAAAAAAACCTCAACCTCTTTTTGTTGCCCTTACCTTCTCCTTTTGGCCCCAACTCATTTCTGAGAGTTAACATCATGACACTATTTTTCCAGGACCAGTATTTCTTAGATTCATTTTATATTACCCATTCAAATTTCTATCTATATAGTTAAAGTCTAAATGCTTCAGACAAATCCTATTTTTTTTCTTCAAAGGATATGTGCTCTTTTGTGTCTGCTGTATTTCTCTTGAACATCTCCCATGCTTCTAGGGATAACCATTTTAGTCATCCATATGGTTCTGTCTACTTTTCCTCTGAACTCCCTGAACAATGTTTTCCTAAAATGGTATATCAAAAAATACTCATATTTTTCTTCTCTATCACCAGATATAAGATGAAGTGATTCCTTTTCCCAAAGTTCCCATTATTATCATTCTAGTAACCAGTTCTTCCTATTACTGAGACAAACTGAAAACAGAATATCCTCTTTTTGGCTGCTTTGCCTTTCAAAGAATGAAATTATCATTAAGACAAGTCAAGAAGTTATTCGCTGCTTTGTTATTGGTAGCATATGTCTAGATATTGAAATCTTCCATCACCACTATCATGTCTCAATGCCAGGCTGGATATAGTACAGCCAAAATTCTCATATATTTCTTTCTAAGTGTTCTGTAGTATATATATATATATATATATATATATATATATATATTTTTTTTTTTTTTTTTTTTTTTTTTCAAGATTCCGCCTACCCCCCCCCCCCCCCCCCCGCTGGGGTTAAGTGACTTGCCCAGGGTCACACAGCTAGGAAGTATTAAGTGTCTGAGATCAGATTTGAACTCGGGTCCTCCTGAATTCAGAACTGGTGCTCTATCCACTGTGCCACCTAGCTGCCCCCTCTGTAGTATATTTTAATGACAAATCAGTTTTGTTTTTCTCTTTTTTGATCTCCATCCAAATATTTTCCAACAAGCTTCCTAACTTGAGTTCCTGGATATCCTCATATGAATATAGCTTCTTAACTTACAATGTTACCCTTCTTATTTATCCTGTTTCTTTTGAAAGTAATACCCTTCTAGAGCTATAGAATATATATCTATATTCTATATATTCTATATTCTATATATAATATATATATTATATAGAATATATATTAATATATAATATATTATTATACATATAATATATTATATATTAATATATATATTCTATATATATTCTATAGATATAATATATATATCTATATAGAATATCTATCTATCTATCTATCTATCTATAGAATATATATATATATATAGAATATAGAATATATCAGGCATCTCATTAAGTTTCATCTCATTAAATCTTAGCAGTACCTATGAGATATCAAAATTTCTCCCTTGAATTATTATTATTTTTTGTTTCTTTTTTCCCTTTTTTAAAATTAATTTTTATAATAACTTTTTTTTGACAGTACATATGCATAGGTAATTTATTTATTTATTTATTTTTACAACATTATCCCTAGTACTCCCTTCTGTTCCAAATTTTTCCCCTCCTTCCCTCCACCCCCTAGAAGGCAGGCATTCCCATACATATTAAATATCTTATAGTATATCGTAGGTACAATATATATGTGCAGAACCGAATTTTGCTGTTGTTAGTGTTGCAAAGGAAGAATTGTATTCGGAAGGTAAAAATAATCTGGGAAGAAAAAAAATAATAATGCTCACAGTTTACACTCATTTCCCAGTGTTCCTTTTCTGGATGTAGCTGATTCTGTCCATCATTGATCAATTGGAATTGGATTAGCTCTTCCCTATGTTGAAGATATCCACTTCCATCAGAATACATCCTCATACAGTATCATTGTTGAAGTGTATAATGATCTCCTGGTTCTGCTCATTTCACTCAGCATCAGTTGATGTAAGTCTCTCCAAGCCTCTCTGTATTCCTCCTGTTGGTCATTTTTTACAGAACAATAATATTCCATAACATTCATATACCATAATTTACCCAACCATTCTCCAATTGATGGGCATCCATTCATTTTCCAGTTTCTAGCCACTACAAAAAGGGCTGCCACAAACATTTTGGCGCATACAGGTCCCTTTCCCTTCTTTAGTATTTCCTTGTTCTCCCTTGAATTAGGACCTCTATTTCTTTTTTTTTTTTTTAATCTAAATTTTGGGTATTTGTGTATAGCCATGAAGCCTTGAGTTTTAATAGTGACTCTTTCCTTGAATTTTGTCTCTTGTGAATTTCTAGCTACTATTCACCTTCCATCTTTATGGCTGCTCTCTAAAGTATCTAACTTGGGGATATATGTATGCATATGATACATACAAATAAATATAAATGTATATATAAAAAATCTTGCCTAAATTGCAAGAGTTAGGAAAAACAACTGTCCCTATACTCTTTGTTTCTCACCCATAATTCATAAACTTGATCAAGACTTCAGTTTTATTCCAATAGTGTCATTTGTACCCAGCTAAATCACCAAAAGTGTGTGTATGTGTGTGTGTGTGTGTATGTGTTTGTGTGCACGTATGTGATTTGGGGAAATCTTCCATGTCTTCAATACGTGCTCTAAGAGATCACAGATTATTGTGGTCTGGAATTTCAGAAGATGGAATGTATAGACCTGAACATTATACACATTGCTTTGCTGAGAGATTAGGGTTAAGGATACTTACTTTAAATATTTGAAGGAAGAAAGGAAACAAATTTATTAAGCAGTTGCTATGTTCCAAGCACTGTGCTTGGAAGCACTGAAAACACAAATACAATCAGAAACAAAGATGGTCTTTCTTCAAGTAGCTTATATTCTAATAAGAGAAAGAAAACACAAAAGAATACTTGAAAAATTGGGGTAAGAGGAGAGGGGAATGAAGGTACCTAGCACAAGAGTGTGATTTCTATGTCCAAAAAGTTAGGAATGGGGCTTGGAGGGGAATGAAGACAGGACAGTCTGAACCCCTTCATAAAATAGAAGTTTCAGAAGAAAATTACCATTGGAGAAAGGAAAAGGTTGGCCTTGGGAAGCAATATTCCAGGATGAGCAAGCCACTGGGATAGTAGGATGCTCCAAGTAAGGAGATCCCCAAGCTCTGGAGGAATTCTAGGATAGGACAGCTATAAAGTCATGATTTTTGAATTCCAGAGAAAGACAGGAACAGGCAATGACCTGAAGCTTACATGTACTCTTAGGAACTCCAGCCAGAAAATTCTTGCTATCAAGTTTTGTTATTCAAAGAAAGCATATATACAAAGCCATCTCATGGAAATTAGGTGAAAGATTGGGTAATCTCCTGGCCAATAAAATGACTCTTGAGAATTATTGACATTTTGAAGACATGATACTTCATAACCACATTGGAACATGGGGACTTGTAACATGCCCCCCTGGTAGTTACAATTACCAGTCTGTCCTAGGCCCTTTGACTACTGACCTTTGCAGTGGCAACTCTACCCAGCTCACCTCCTCTGAGGCCTTCAAAGGTCTCTTGCCACAATTTCTTGAATAGTAGCTTAATAACTGGTAGCGCACTCAAGAACAGCCACATATAATCTTGAAAGCCTTTATTATACCTACTCACATAATGCCCTGATTTAATGCCCTGACTTGTTAACTTCTTACCTCTCATGGCTCCATCAGCCTGGCTCAGCTACTCCAGCTTAGGGAGCCAGGTTAAAGAGAGTGACTGCTGTCTGCAGTGGGTTTATATAGGGCCTGTGAGGTCACACACACAGGCAATCAGCAAGAGAGTCACCCATTACGAAGCTATCTCAATGTGGCCAAGATCCCAACCACTGTGCAGTCCTAATATCCACAGAGATTATTACTTCCTGGGGCACTCAATCTTCTGTTGCACTGTGTCGCCACCCAGTTAAGGGCCCTTACAATTCCCTTCTCTTGTTTTGCAGGAACTGCATCCTTACAGGGACTGTGTAAGAAATAGAAAGTTAAATAGATAATGGTTTCTGAAATGATCTATTCATCAATTGCAAATGGTCAGTTAGTGATCTATTGGGAGAGGCTGTAGGAACAAAATTTGAATGAAGAAACTTCATGTTAGTATTTTTTCCACTAGTGCTTTATTTTTCAACAGTTATATGTAAAAAACATTTTTTAAACATCCTTTCCCAAATTTATTTAAAGAAACAGAATGAGAAAAAAGTAAAACAGAAAAGGAATACAAGACAAAAATGAAACAAAATAAAAGAGAACATTTTCATGAACCCAGCAGAACATCAGGGAAGATTCAAAATATATAACAACAAATACTAGTTCAAGAAAGTATATATATATTAGTAGAATAAATTATGAGTATCCATCTTTACTTCCTTATAAATTGATCTTTTGTTTTCTGCTGCACACTTTTTTTACTTTGTTCTCTTTCTCCCTTTCTTCCCCCTTTCCCCCCAAGCTATAGTTAAGAAAGGATATATTTATATATGCATAAATATATACATATTTATATGTATAAATATACATTTATCTACATTCTACATATATATCTACATTTACATATACACATACTTATTTTCTATCCCTGCTAACCCTCCCTTGCTACTTAACCTACTTCTACCCATGAATCCCTCCCTTGTCTTCTTCCATCTTTGCTTCCCTGTCTACCCATCACTCTCTCCTTATTTTCTTTATAGATTTTGGAGGTGCTACATCCTTCATAGAATATATATATAATCTTACCTATTTAACCCATTCCTGATGTGAGTAGGTTTTCATAACTATGACCCCACCTCCCCCCTCTAATGCATCTGTGTCTATTCTTCCTTTGCTTCTCATTTATGTGACATAGTTACTATTTTTAACTCTGCCCTAATCTTTCTTGAGTTGTTGTATTGTTAATGTCAATCTTAAACATATGCTATAAATTTCCCATATTAAAAAATAGAAATAATTTATCCATGTTGAGTTCCTTGAAATTGATCTTTGATATTGGCTCATATTTAAATTTTCTATTAAGTTTGGGCTTGGTTGATAGAAAGTCCTGAAAATCTGCAAGTTCATTGAATGTCCATTTTTTCTCATTCAATATTATAGATAATTTTGCTGGATATGATATTTCTGGCTGTAGGCCTACTTCTTTTGATTGTCAATAGATATGATTGCAGGATCTGTGGTCTTTTATTGTGGCTGCTGATATGTCTTATACAATTCTAATTGTATCTCCAACATATTTGAATTTTTTTTCCTTGTTTCTTGTCCTAGGGGTTTCGAAATTTAGTAATAATGTTTCTATGTTTTTTTCATAAAGGATATCTCGTTTTAGTGGTGGTGGGTGGATTTTTTGTATTTCTACTTTCCTTTCATGTTTTATCACTCCAAGACAATTTTCTTGGATTATTTCTTGCATTACTGCATTGATTTTATTTATACAAAGCATTTTTAATTTAATATAACCAAAATTATCCATTTTGTATTCAGCAGTGCACTCCAGTTCTTCTTTGGCCACAAATTTGTTCCTTCTCCACAGATCTGAGAGATAAATTACCCTTCATCCTTCTAATTTGATTATAATATCACTCTTTATGTCTAAATCATGAACCCATTTCGACCTTATCTTGATATAAGATTTTAGGTGTGGGTCATTGCCTAGTTTCTGCCATTCTAGTTTCCAATTTTCCCAGCAGTTTTTGTCAAGTACTGAGTTCTTATCCCCAAAGCTAGTGTCTTCAAGTTTATCAAACATTAGATTACTATAGTCATTGACTGTTTTGTTCTGTGAACCTAACCTATTCCATATGCATGTGTTTTGAAAATAAAAAGCTTTAAGAAAAAACACTAGAGAGCAAAAACAAAAAGTTTGAGTTCCAGATTCTTTCCCTTCTTCCTCCCTATCCAGTCCCCATCCCCCACATTGAGAATGCCAACAATTCAATATAGGTTATATATGTATGGTCATGCAAAACATTTCCATCTAGAGTCATGTTGTGAAAGAAAACGCAGGACTCACCAAAAAAACTTTCAAAAAATATAAAGTTTTTAAAAAAGGATGCTTCAATCTCCATAAAAATACCATCAGTTCCCTTTGTGAGTATGGATAGCATTTTTCAATATAAGTCTTTGTTTTGGATCATTGTATTGCTGATAATATGTTATTCACAAGAATTGAGTATATATATTATTCTCTCTTTGAGCCAATTCAGATGAGAATAAAGTTCACCCATTCCCCTTTACCTCCTTTCTCTTCCTCTACACTCTGAAAGCTCTTTCTTGCTTCCTCCGTGTTATAATTTACCCCATTTTATATCTCCTTTTGCCTTTCTCCCCTCTCCTACTTTCAATTTTACTTTTTTTAAAGTATTGTCCCCTCATATTCAACTAACATCTGTGCCCTTTGTTTATATTTACTCCTTTTTCAGGATCTTGATAATGAGAAAATTCTTATGAATTAAAAGTATCATCTTCCCATAGAGAAATGTAAACAGTCCAGCCTCATTAAGTTCCTTATGATTTCCCATTTCTGTTTACCTTTTTATGTCTCTCCAGTGTCTTGTATATGAAAGTCAAAATTTTTTTTTATCCAGTTCTGCTATTTTCATCAAAAATGCTTGGAAATCTTTTATTTCATTGAGTGTCCATTTCCCTCCTTCCCCCCTCCGCCTTTCAGATTATAATCAATTTTACTGGGTAGGTGATTCTTGGTTATAATCTCCCCTGAACTCCTGAATATTATATTTTGAGTCTTTTGTTTATTTAATGTAGAAGCTGCTAAATCTTGTTATCCTGATAGTTCATTCCTTAAATCCTGAACTATTTCTTTCTGACTGCTTACAATATGTTCTCCTTGATGTGGGAACTCTAGAATTTGCTATAATATTCTTGGAAGCTTTCATTTTGGGATCTCTTTCAGAAGTGATAGGTGAATTCTTTCCATTTCAAATTTATCCTCTGGTTACAGAATTTCAGGGCATTTTTTCTTGACAATTTCATGAAAGATGCTGTCTAGGCTTCTTATTTTATCATAACTTTCATGTAGTCCAAGAGTTTTTTTTTTTTTTAATTTTTTATTTTATTTTATAATTATAACATTTTTTGACAGTACATATGCATGGGTAATTTTTTACAACATTATCCCTTGCACTTACTTCTATTCAGATTTTTTCCCTTCCTC
This sequence comes from Sminthopsis crassicaudata, assembly GCF_048593235.1. NCBI lineage: Eukaryota > Metazoa > Chordata > Mammalia > Dasyuromorphia > Dasyuridae > Sminthopsis > Sminthopsis crassicaudata. The sequence goes on from NC_133618.1 coordinate 290,439,701, forward strand.
CCCCAACCCCCTCCCCCAGATGGCAAGCAGTCTTATATATGTTAAATATATTACAGTATAATTTAGATACAATATATGTGTGTAGAACCGAATTTTTTGTTGCACAGGAAGAATTGGATTCAGAAGGTAAAAATAACAGTTTACATTCATTTCCCAGTGTTCCTTTTCTGGATGTAGCTGGTTCTGTCCATCATTAATCAATTGGAATTGGATTAGTTCTTCTCTATGTTGAAGAAATCCACTTCCATCAGCATACATCCTCGTACAGTATCATTGTTGAAGTGTATAATGATCTTCTGGTTCTGCTCGTTTCACTCAGCATCAGTTGATGTAAGTCTCTCCAAGCCTCTCTGTATTTCTCCTGTTGGTCATTTCTTATAGAACAATAATATTCCATAACATTCATATACCATAGTTTACCCAACCATTCTCCAATTGATGGACATCCATTCATCTTCCAGCTTCTAGCCACTATGAAAAGGGCTGCCACAAACATTTTGGCACATACAGGACCCTTTCCCTTCTCTAGTAGTTCCTTGGGGTATAAGCCCAGTAGTAGTATGGCTGGGTCAAAGGGTATGCACATTTTGATAACTTTTTGGGCATAATTCCGGATTGCTCTCCAGAATGGTTGGATTCTTTCACAACTCCACCAACAATGCATCAGTGTCCCAGTTTTCCCACAACCCCTCCAACATTCATCATTATTTGTTCCTGTCATTTTAGCCAATCTGACAGGTGTGTAATGATACCTCAGAGTTGTCTTAATTTGCATTTCTCTGATCAATAGTGATTTGGAACACTCTTTCATATGAGTGGAAATAGTTTTAATTTCATCATCTGAAAGTTGTCTGTTCATATCCTTTGACCATTTATCAATTGGAGAATGGCTTGATTTCTTATAAATTAAAGTCAATTCTCTGTATATTTTGGAGATGAGGCCTTTATCAGAACCTTTAACTGTAAAAATTTTTTCCCAATTTGTTACTTCCCTTCTAATCTTGTTTGCATTAGTTTTGTTTGTGCAGAAACTTTTTAATTTGGTGTAATCAAAATGTTCTATTTTGTGATCAATAATGGTCTCTAGTTCTCCCTTGGACACAAACTCCTTCCTCCTCCACAAGTCTGAGAGGTAAACCATCCCATGTTCCTCCAATTTATTTATGATTTCGTTCTTTATGCCTAAATCTTGGACCCATTTTGATCTAATCTTAGTATGTGGTGTTAAATGTGGGTCCATGCCTAGTTTCTGCCATACTAATTTCCAGTTTTCCCAGCAGTTTTTGTCAAATAATGAATTCTTATCCCAAAATTTGGGATCTTTGGGTTTGTCAAAGATTAGATTGCTATTTTTATTCACTATCTTGTCCTGTGAACCTAACCTATGCCACTGATCAACTAGTCTATTTCTTAGCCAATACCAAATGGTTTTGGTGACTGTTGCTTTATAATATAGCTTTAAATCAGGTACACTTAGACCACCTTCCTCTGACTTTTTTTTCATTAGTTCCCTTGCAATTCTCGACGTTTTATTCTTCCATATGAATTTTGTTGTTATTTTTTCTAGGTCATTAAAATAGTTTCTTGGGAGTCTGATTGGTATAGCACTAAATAAATAGATTAGTTTGGGGAGTATTGTCATCTTTATTATATTCGCTCGGCCTATCCAAGAACATTGAATGTCTTTCCAATTATTTAAATCTGACTTTATTTTTGTGGCAAGTGTTTTGTAATTTTGCTCATATAATTCCTGACTCTCCTTTGGTAGATATATTCCCAAATATTTGATACTATCGACTGTTATTTTGAATGGAATTTCTCTTTGTATCTCTTGCTGTTGGATTGTGTTGGTAATGTATAAAAATCCTGAGGATTTATGTGGATTTATTTTGTATCCTGCGACTTTGCTAAAATTCTGAATTATTTCTAATAGCTTTTTAGCAGAGTCTTTGGGGTTCTCTAAGTATACCATCATGTCATCTGCGAAAAGTGACAATTTGATTTCTTCATTTCCTACTCTAATTCCTTGGATCTCTTTCTCGGCTCTTATTGCCAAGGCTAGAGTTTCTAGTACTATATTGAATAGTAATGGTGATAGTGGGCAACCTTGTTTCACTCCTGATCTTACAGGGAAAGGTTCTAGTTTATCACCATTACATATGATGTTTACTGAAGGTTTTAAATATATGCTCCTTATTATTTTAAGGAATAGTCCATTTATTCCTATACTCTCAAGCGTTTTTAGTAGGAATGGATGTTGGATTTTATCAAATGCCTTTTCTGCATCTATTGAGATGATCATATGGTTTTTATTAATTTGATTATTAATATGGTCAATTATACTAATAGTTTTCCTAATATTAAACCAGCCCTGCATTCCTGGTATAAATCCCACTTGGTCATAGTGTATTATCCTGGGGATGATTTTCTGAAGTCTATTTGCTAATATCTTATTTAAGACTTTAGCATCAATATTCATTAAGGAAATTGGTCTATAGTTTTCTTTCTCAGTTTTCGATCTATCTGGTTTAGGTATCAGTACCATGTCTGTGGCATAGAATGAATTTGGTAGGACTCCTTCAATCCCTATTTTTTCAAATAGTTTACATAGCATTGGAGTTAGTTGTTCTTTAAATGTTTGGTAGAATTCACCTGTAAATCCATCTGGTCCTGGGGACTTTTTCTTAGGAAGTTGGTTAATAGCTTGGTCTATTTCTTTTTCTGAGATGGGACTATTTAGACTACTTACTTCTTCCTCTGTTAATCTGGGCAAGCTATATTTTTGAAGGTATTCTTCCATTTCATTTAAGTTATCGAATTTATCGGCATAAAGTTGAGCAAAGTAGCTCCTAACTATTGTTCTAATTTCCTCTTCATTAGTGGTGAGTTCACCCTTTTCATTTTCAAGACTATCAATTTGCTTTTTCTCTTTCCTTTTTTTAATCAGATTTACTAAGGGTTTGTCTATTTTGTTGGTTTTTTCATAAAACCAACTCTTAGTTTTATTAATTAATTCAATAGTTTTTTTACTTTCAATTTTATTAATCTCACCTTTTATTTTTTGAATTTCAAGTTTTGTGTTTGTCTGGGGGTTTTTAATTTGTTCCTTTTCTAGCAATTTTAGTTGTAAACCCAATTCGTTGGCCCTCTCTTTCTCTATTTTATGCTGGTAGCCCTGTAGAGATATAAAACTTCCCCTAATTACTGCTTTGGCTGTATCCCACACATTTTGGTATGATGTCTCATTATTGTCATTTTCTTGGGTGAAGTTATTAATTATGTCTATGATTTGCTGTTTTACCCAATCATTCTTTAGTATAAGATTATTTAGTTTCCAATTATTTTTTGGTCTATTTTCCCCTGGCTTTTTATTAAATGTTATTTTGATTGCATTATGGTCTGAAAAGGATGCATTTACTATTTCTGCCTTACTGCATTTGATTTTGAGGTTTTTATGCCCTAGTATATGATCAATTTTTGTATAGGTTCCATGAACTGCTGAGAAGAAAGTATATTCCTTTCTGTCTCCATTTAGCTTTCGCCAAAGATCTATCATATCAAACTTTTCTAGTACTCTATTTACCTCTTTGACTTCTTTCTTATTTATTTTGTGGTTTGATTTATCTAATTCTGATAGTGCAAGGTTGAGATCTCCCGCTATTATAGTTTTGGTATCTATTTCCTCTTGCAGCTCTCTTAATTTCACTTTTAAGAATTTAGATGCTGCACCACTTGGTGCATACATGTTTAATATTGATACTGCTTCACTATTGATGCTTCCCTTTAGCAGGATATAATGCCCTTCCTTATCTCTTTTAATTAGATCAATTTTTGTTTTTGCTTGATCTGAGATGAGGATGGCTACTCCTGCTTTTTTGGTTTTTCCTGAAGCATAATAGATTCTGCTCCACCCTTTTACTTTTAGTTTGAATGTCTCATCCTGTTTCAGCTGTGTTTCCTGTAAACAACATATAGTAGGATTCTGACTTTTAATCCAGTCTGCTAACTGCTTCCTCTTTATGAGGCAGTTTGCCCCATTCACATTTATGGTTAGAAGGACTAATTCTATATTGCTTGCCATCCTATTAACCCCTGCTTATGCTTTTCCCCTTTCCTTCCCTTTTACCCTCCTATCCAGTATTAAACTGGCAAACACCACTTGCTTTTCACAGCCCTCCCTTTTTAGGATCCCTCCCCCACCTTAAAGATCCTCCCCTTATTTTACCCCTTTTCCTCGAAATTACTATATTCCCTTCCCCTTAGCTTACTCCTTCCCTTTCACTTTTCAATGAAGTGGAAGAAGTTTCACCATAAATCGAATATGTCTATTGATACACGCTATGTTCATCTCCCTCCTTTCTTTCTCTCAGATATAATAGGTTACCTTTGCCTCTTCATGAGATGTAGTACCACCACTTTATACTTTTTTATGATATAATCTCCTTTCCACCTCTAGTTTCTAAGACAAATTGTACATATGTTCTTTACATATTTTTTTGACAGAAGTATAGTTCTCAAGATTTCTTTTTACCTTTTTTAGAAGTCTCTTGAGTTCTGTATTTGAAGATCAAACCTCTTATGTAGGTCTGGTTTTTTCATCAAAAATAGATGGAATTCATTTATTTCGTTAAATGTCCATCTTCTTCCCTGGAAAACGATGCTCATTCTTGCTGGGTAAGTTATTCTTGGCTGCATACCAAGTTCCTTAGCCTTTCGGAATATCATGTTCCAGGCCCTGCGTTCTTTTAATGTGGATGCTGCTAGATCCTGTGTTATCCTTATTGTAGATCCTCCATATCTGAATTGTTTTTTTCTAGCAGCTTCCAATATCTTTTCCTTTGTCTGATGGTTCTTGAACTTGGCCACTATATTTCTTGGCGTTTTGATTTTAGGGTCCCTTTCAGTAGGTGATCGATGAATTTTCTCAATGTCTATTTTACCCTCTGTTTCCAAAACGTCTGGGCAGTTCTCTTTGATAATTTCCTCGAAAATGGTGTCCAAGCTCTTTTTTCCCTCCCATTTTTCAGGGAGTCCAATTATTCTCAAATTGTCTCTCCTGGATCTGTTTTCCAGGTCTGTTGTCTTTCTGGTAAGGTACTTGACAGTCTTTTCAATTGTTTCATTTCTCTGGTTTTGCTTGACTCCCTCTTGGTTTCTCCTTGAGTCATTCATTTCTACTTGTTCCAGTCTGATTTTCAATGATGTATTTTCTTCACTCACTTTTTTTATATCTCTTTGTAATTGTCCAATTGAGTTTTTATCTTCTATGGAATTTTTTTCCATTTTGTCCATTTTATTTTTTAGAGAGCTGATTTCTTTTTCCAGCTCTCTAATCCTGTTTTCCTTGGAGTTGTTTACCTTTTCCAGCTCACTAATCCTGTTTTCCTTGGAGTTGTTTACCTTTTCCAGCTCACTAATCTTGTTTCTCAATGATTTGATTTCTTTATCCATTCTGTCTTTGAATGCATGGGATGACTTCTCCAGGCTCTCTTGCCAAGCTTCCCTTTCCTTTTCCCATTTCTCTTCCAGCTCTCTTGTGAGAGCCTTTTTGATTTCCTCTATGAGGTTCTTTTGTATTGAGGAGCAGCTTATATCCCTCCCAGGGGATACATCTGGGGACATTCTGTTCCTAGTCTCCTCAGCATTTGAAGTCTGCTCCCTCTCCACACAGAAGCTGTCAATGGTTAGAGCCCTTTTGAATTTTTTGTTCATTTTGTCAGAGTAGGAATCAAAGAAAACAAACTGACAAGAGAAACAATTGGTCTGTTTTGCTGGCGATAGGGCTGGATATTATTAATGGGCTTCCTCTACAGACTGGGGGTAGGGCAGCAGAGAGCCACTAACAGAACAGCAATGACTGTACTGAGTCTGCGCTCTGAGGCTCTGAGAACGCACTGAGTCAGTCCAGGTGGGGGTTGGGGGTGGCCGGGGTCTGAGAGACGCTGGCTTTCTGGGGTTTTAATCTTCACCTCCGGTGTTTACACCCTCTCTTCTGCTCCTGGCTTGCTGCCAAGATGAAGCATCCACACTGGGGCAAAAGCCCTTTTGCAGAAACGGCAGAGATCACACCCCTCCCCCTCTGGTCTGAGCTGTGTGAGCTGCCTGTCTTGCTCTGGCTGTCTGCCCTCAGTCTGCGCCCAGTCTGATTGACCCTCCCCCGAACAAACACAGACCTTTTCTGGCGACTTTCAAGGATGTCTTCTCTTGGTGATAATTTGTGGATTTCTTTCTGGGTCAAGCATTAAGTCAGAGGCTTGTCATGAAGTAAGTTCTGAGAGAAAACGAGGAGCTCAAGCAGCTGTCTGCCTCCACGCCGCCATCTTGGCCGGAAGTCCGTAGTCCAAGAGTTTAAAAAAATTATTTCTTCTGTATCTATTATCCAAGTCAGTTGTTTTTGGAATGGGGTATTTTACAGTGTCGTCTGTTTTTTTTTTTTTTTTCATTCTTTTGGTTTGTTTTATTGTTTCTTGATTTCTCATAAAAATTATTAGTTTCCATTTGCTCTATTCTAATTTTTAAAAAATTATTTTCTTAGGTTTAGAGAGACTTACATGAACTGATGGTAAGTGAAGTGAGTAAAATCAAGACAACACTGTATACAGTCAACAAAATTATGTGATGATCTATTCTGATGAACGTGTTTTTTTAAAACAGCAAGGTGATTCAGGTCAGTTCCAATGGTCTTGTGATGGAGAGAGCCATCTGTATCCAGAGAGAGGACTGTGTGACTGAGTATGGATCAGTTTTTTGGATTTTTTTTCTCATTTTTTTTTCTTTTTGATTTTTCTTATGCAGAATAAATGTGGAAATATGTTAGAAGAATTGCACATATTTAACCTAATTGGATTATTTGCCATCTAGGAGAAGGGGTGGGGAGAAAGGAGAGAAAAGTCTTATGAATGTTAAAAACTATCTAGGCATATGTTTTGAAAATAAAAAAGCTTTTAAAAGTAAAATAAAATAATTTTCTTCAGCGAACTTTTGTATGTCCTTTTCTGTTTAACCAATTCTACTCTTAGAGGAGTTGTTTTCTTCAGTGGATTTTTTTCCCATTTGGTCAATTCTGTTTTTTTTTTTTTTTTTTTTTTTTTTTTTTTGATTTGTTTTTGCTGAGGTAATTGAGATTAAATGACTTGCCCAATGTCACACAGCTAGGAAGTGTTCAATGTCTGAGGCTAGATTTGAACTCAGGTTCTCCTGACTTCAAAGCTAGTATTATATCCATTGTACCAACTAGCTGACCCTCAATTCTGTTTTTAGGGCCTTCTCCTCATTGACTTTTATATTTCTTTGATCATTTGGTCTAGTCTGTTTTTTGTTTTTGTTTATGTTATTTTATTCAGTTTTTTTGGGGTCTTCTTTACCATAATTTCCTTGTATCACTTTCATTTCCTGTCCAAAACATTCTTCTTTCCTATTTTATTTAATTTTCAAAATCCTTTTTGATATCTTCCATGGCATAAGACCAATTCATATTTTTCTTGTAGGTTTTGGATGTAAGAACTTTGATTTTATCATCCTCTGAGTGTGTGTTTTGATCTTCCTTGTCACCATACTAACTTTTTTTTTTTTCTTCTGAGGCTGGGGATAAGTGAATTGCCCAGGGTCACACAGCTAGGAAGTGTGTTAAGTGTCTGAGACCAGATTTGAACTCGGGTCCTCCTGAATTCAAGGCTGGTTCACTGTGCCACCTAACTGCCCCACCATGGTAACTTTCTATGGTCAGAATCTTTATTTGTTGTTTGCTCACTTTTCTAGCTTATTATTTGATTTTTAACTCTGTTAAAGTAGGACTCTGTTTCCAGAGTGGAGGATAAGTGTTCCAAGCTTCAGGGATTTTGTGAAGCTCTTTTTAAAGACCCATCTAGGGACCTCTTAAGTTTTCAGTTCCTCCAAGATGGTGTGATCTAAGAAGAGCTGTGTTTTCTATTCTCTGGATCTGTTAATGACCACAAGCACTCTTTTCTGCTCTGGAACTTTGAGGACAGTTGGTGCTCCACTGTGGCCACAAGCTCTGGTGTGCTAGCACTCCTGGCTACCCTGGTACTGCTGCCCAAGACTGTCACTCATACTGGAGTGTAGGTAAAACAACAGAGTACTGGCTTAATGCTGGCAAAGAAACTCCTGTAGTCTCCTCTGATCAGTTTTTTGGCCCCCTTACTGTCTGTGGGTTGAGCGCTCCAGAAGCTGCCTGCTGCTGCTGCTATTGATTCAAGGGTTCCCAAGTGTAGTTTGTGGGGCTACATGGCCCTGCCTGTCCTGGACTGGGTTCTACTCTCATTCCAGTGCAACAGATCTTTCTTGCTGACCTTCCAAGTTGTCCTGAGCTGGAAAATTGTTACACTTTGTCTTTTTGTGGGTTCTAATATTCTGAATTGTGTTTAGAGTCATTATTTAAAAGTATTTGAAGAGGTTTGGGGGAGAGTTTAAGAGAGTCCCTGCCTTTATACTGCCATCTTGTTTCCACTTCCATAGCATGTTAGTACCTTCTTGAGGCTTGAGGAACTCATTTAAGATTCACTCAGCCTCACAGGGAATTCTGTAAGAATTAGACAGAGGAAAACTGTATTCTGAGGCTCACCACTCAAGCTTTCCTTCAAGGGAAGAGAAGTCACTTATAAGGCTTCAGTTATTACAGAGAAGACTAGCAGTTAGCCTGGGCCATACAAAGCTAAACCTCCTTTCAACACAAAGGGATTGCACAGATTTAGGATGCAGAACTGTTAAGTAAGTTATTACAATAGTACAAGTCAGGCTTTGGTAAACAACCAGCCTGATATTATATATATATATTTAACACTTCATGGTTTATTCCATTGGAAGAGAAATAAGCCATAATGGCAATTTTACAAAAATCCCATATTTTACCCCATAGAGACCTGTGTAGATGTTTAAATAAATGGAAACAGCCTAAAGTCTTCAGCTCCCTTTGAAGGAAAATACATTTCTTTCCTCTTCCTGACCATAAATTTTTCTTCATTCCTTTTTCCACACAACATAAAACATGATCACTTTGCCTTCAAGGAACTTGTATTTCTTTTTTTTTTTCCCTCACCCCTTCCCCCAGAAGGCAGGTTGACCAATACATGTTAAATATGTTAAAGTATAAGTTAAATACAATATATGTATACATGTCCATACAGTTATTTTGCTGTACAAAAAGAATCGGACTTTGAAATAGTGTACAATTAGCCTGTGAAGGAAATCCAAACTGCAGGCGGACAAAAATAGAGGGATTGGGAATTCTATGTAGTGATTCATAGTCATCTCCCAGAGTTCTTTCGCTGGGTGTAGCTGGTTCAGTTCATTACTGCTCTATTGGAACTGCTTTGGTTCATCTCATTGTTGAAGAGAGCCGCGTCCATCAGAATTGATCATCACATAGTACTGTTGTTGACATATACAACCATTTCCTGGTCCTGTTCATTTCACTCTGTATTCATCTTGCTGGCCATTTCTTACAGAACAATAATATTCCATAATATTCATATACCACAATTTATTCCTGACACAATACTTCTAGAGTAATGGGGAAAAGTGTTACATAAATAGACAAATGGGTCCCACAATAAAATTTCCCATAAGATGCCATATTATATGTTTCTGCATGGAACTCCTTTGTTTGGTCTTTAATTTGAAAGTTATCTGCCTGCATGCAGCTTTTGTATTAGGACAATTGCCTGTGACTGTTGTTTTTTTCTTTTTGGATAGGATCTAGGTAGCTCTTATGAAAGAACTTTCTCATCCGTGAAGATGAACGTTTATTCTGCAATTTGTAGTCTTACAGAGAGTTGTCTGGAATATTACAAAGTTGAATGATGATGGCAGGTCTGTTAGAGGCTGGGCTTGAATTATGGTTTTCTTCATTCTGTGGCTTGTTCTCAATCCATGATATCATACTTCACACAACTATGCTATATGCACAATAAGTGGATTTCTCTTTTCCTAAGTAGAGGTTTTTATGATTAGATAATTGAATTAATAAAATTATCCTTGGCAAGCTTGTTCCCCTTTTTTTCTTCTTTCACATCATTCATTTAACATAAAGGAAAGAAAAAAAATACAAAAAAGGTTGCTTAAAACCAGATTTAGACTTGCCTACGTGGAGCAAATGCTTAGATGCCATGGAGGTGGCCAGAGATTAGGGCAAGACATCTCTTTCTTTACCCTCTTCTTAGGAAGCAGCTAAAGACAGTTCCAACTAGACTCAATGAGAGAGAAGAAGACAGAGACTGAGGAAGGGTCACTCTTTTATTATATGTATTATGTATATAGTCATCTGGTTTTTCCAGCTCTTTCTTTCAGAGTGCATTGTAAACTTTAAAGTACTACATAGGTAGTTTGCCATTTTATTGCATTATGCTATATTACTGTATTTACACTCTACTTTTTGTTCTACTTACATGTTTTAAAAGTGAATTGAAGTCTGGCTTTGGAATGAAAATATTTGAGTTCAAGTCTTGCCTCTGACATAGGCTAGGCAGGTCATTTAATCCATTAAGGCCCTAGGCAAATTTTTAAAAGTCTCAGGAAAGTTGCCAATCTGCGTCTGAATTGCTAGGAGGAATTTCCACACAGGGAATTCCCCACATGGGTGAAATGACTGTTCACAGGTAGAACATGAACGTAGAATATCATCTGCCTGGCTTTTAACACTATCCCCAATCTGGCTCTGGGCTACCTTCCCTGACTCATGATTTCCATTTCCACACTATTTACACTTCCTTACCTCTGATTTCTTCTTCTTCCTGGGGTGCATTGCCTTTTTGTCTTTGCCTCTTGCCTTCTTTCAAAACTCATCTCAAGTTTCATTTCCTTAGGCAGTGGTTTCTAATTTCCCTCTCCCCCATTTTGGGAACTCCTTTCAACAACTAAAAAGATGTTGCGAACCCTCAAGGTAATTTAATATGCTACTATAATATTCTTTTAGATTTGTTCATTAAGTGCTTATAATAGTTATAATGATAATAATATAATGCTTCAAACGTGCATGCTTATTGTCACAGAAGAAAAAAATTATTTGTAACATGGGAAGACTTTCCTAAACCTCTATTTGTTAGTGCTTTCTCCTCAAATTATTTGGAATTTACTTATCTTTATAAATATTGTATACCTTCATTAGAATGGAAGCTTCTTTAATATCCCTTCTTGAAGGAACATTTTTTGTTTTATCTTTTGAATCTCCACTACCAACCACTAAAGGCCTTGCACTTAAGCAGTCAATAAATTTTTGCTCAAATAAATTAAATTGGATTACAGAAAAGGGCTGTTGTGGTAAAATGCTATAAATTTTATTCTTTTTTGAATTGCTATTGTTTCTTTTAAGCTTTTGTCAGGTGACTTTCTATATTAGAATTTTTGCTAAGAGTAGTTTTTACTTCAATGAAAAATGTGTTATGTGAAAGTCTGCTGGTCTCTCTGCATTTCTGATTCCTAAAACCCCACAAGATTTAGTTAGATATAATAATACATTCATTAATTCCAAAATATTATGCATCCAATATGTCCATGGTACTGTACTAAATTCTGGGAACTATTCAGTGATATTAATTGAAATAATATATTCAACAGAGCTTCAGGAACTAGATTTATCCATAAGTCATAGTCACCAGAATCATAAAGGAGGTATGGTGTAATGAAAAGAGCTCTGGATTTTAACACAGAATAATTGAATGGAAATGCTTGATCATTTTTCATACAGGACTGTTGTGAAGCTCTATTGAAATAATGTCTGTAAAGTGCTTTGCAAACCTTAAAGGGCTGTATAAATACCAACTGTTGTCCTTACTATGATGCTGTCATGGCTCTTAGTGACAGCAGATTTCCTTTTTAGTTGTGCATAAATCATCCCTTTAATAATACAGTCTAGATTTCCTCTAGAAATAGAAGTTAAGTTCATTGGCCTCCAAGCTGGCAGATTTTACCCTTTGTCCTTTTCTCCAAGTTTGTAGCACTTCTCCCATTTTTTATGTTCTTTTAAAGATCAATGACAAGTTACTTAACTTCTCTGGGCCTCAGTCCCTAAAATAAGAAGATTGGATGAGGATGTTTTTTAAGGTTTCTTTCAACACCAAATCTCATAATTCTAAAATCTTTCCATCATTTTTCATGTAAACAACTTTCTTATTATGAAATAAGTTATAAGAAATATAACTCCATATATATACTGATGTGTTTCTTATTGTTGCTAAATAAGCAATATTTATAAGCAATATTATGTCATGCAAATATAGAAATATAATATGTTCTGTAATGGGTTTTTACAAAAACTTCCTTTGGTTTTACTGTTTGAGCTTGCATGAGACATTTATTATCTTTATGCCAGCTGTGATATAAATGTAATAATCACTTGTAAATTGATTCCAAGTCTTCAGGTAAAGGAAACTTAGTTTTTTGAACCATAACTCTAATGCTTGTTATCACTGCCTTATCTTTGAGGCATTTACCATTGTTCATAAGAATTTGAAACTACCCATATAATAAATACAATTAAACAAACATTTCTCTTATTTTCAGTCATTTTCAGCCATATCCAATTCTTTATGACCCTATTTGGGGTTTTCTTGGTAAAGATACTTGAGTGGTTTGCCATTCCCTTCTCCAGCTCATTTTACAGGTGAGGAAACTGAGGCAAACAGGGTGAAGTGACTTGCTTATATGTGATTAGAGGTCTGATTAGTCTTCCTAAGCAAGGCCTGCCATTTTATCTTCTGTGCCGCCTAACTCCCTGACAAATTTTTCCCTAGCTCTTAAATTGTTGGAAACAACTAAGACTGAATTATAAGGACTCATCTCTAGGACACCTAAGGTGGTTGTGTTCCAAATTACACGTGGTATTGGAACTTTTCTGAGTGAAAATTATAGAAACATATGTAAAGATGAATTTAGATAAAATTCAGGTCTGGAACAGGGAATGATCATTTTTTTTAATGACATTTTTTTGGCTAGCAAAAAACCTTAATTAGAATTTCTGGGTTCCATTAAAAGTCTAAATGCTTTAAAAGAAAAGAAACTAAACATTTCATAAGAAGAGTGCTTAAATGCTATTTTTAAAAAGAGTCATAATAAGGCAATTTATATACAAGTGCATATGAATTCTATTATTTAAAGAAAGAGATACAAATTTTAAAGAAAATATTCAGTCTTAGTAAATTATTAATTATTAAGCTGATGAAATTTAATTCAACAACTTAAATGTCTATTGTGTAGAAATCATTGTATTAGATCCCGGGGATGCAAATATAATAATAATATCATTTTAAGACACTTGAGAAGAGATATATGATATATAGCTAAATAACCACATTACTATTATAAAATAGAAATGCCCCAAATTGCTAATTAATTCAATTCAATAAACATTCATTGAGCACCTATTAATTCATTTGTACTAACTATGCTAAGCATATAAAAAGATGAAAATGTAACTAACATTCCCTGTCCTAAAGAGTTTAAATCCTATTCTTGGAAGCAATTTCTACATGGTAAGCCTGCTTCTGGGAGTATCTGAAAATGTTTAATGTAGGGACCCTGTTCATTACTTTTCATGAGGTGTTTTTAGAAGTAGGTTCACTAAACTATAGAGGCTGCAGCTGGCAGAGCCAATTCTCTGTGCTCCTAGTGTTGTGGGCGTAGCCCCCTTTAAGATTCCTTGTCTGATCTACCTTTGGGACAAGATCTGGTCAAAACCACTCTTTTGTATTCCTAGGGGAAAAGATCCGTATCTGAGCCAGTTTGGGCTTGTACCCAGCCCCCCATCAGATCTGAGCTGGCTTGGATAACCCAACCCCCAACTATCTGAAAAGCCCACCAAAAATCAGGAATCAACCTGAGCTCCGCCCATTGCTTCTTCAAGCAGATAAAAAGCAGCAAAGGTGGAGTCGTTCTTTGGTCAGAGAGTTGAAAGATGCCAGGCAAGATGCTGGCATCAGAGACTCTCTGTCCCCACCACTGTTGTTGGTGTATATCTTCCTCTATCTAAAGCCTTTTACTAACCAGACCTTGGCCTTGCTTCCAAACCTGGCAATAAACATCTTTTTACCCATCTAGGTTTTTGCCCTGTAAATTCATTTACAGGGGACTCTCGCCACCACTAGACCTGATTTAACTTTGTATCCTTGCACTGAATCCTAAGGGGGTTGCAGGGGAGCTCCATGTGACTCCCTGTAACCCTAAATCCTGCCATTAGACCTCATTTAATCCTATTGAGATATATACCTCATTATTAGGTATTTACCTCATCATGTTACCTCATCACTAGGACATGGCTCTCACAGGATGACATACACAGATAAATACAAAGTTTCTATGTATGTCAATGCAAAATGCAATGCAAATGCAAAAACAGTCAATATTTTTAATTACCTACAATGTTTTAGCTATCTCTTAAGCACTTGGAGATAGAAGGAAATGTGAAAAATCCTTAACTTCAAGAAATTTACATTCTAATTGGGGAGACTAAGAAAATATCTAGGTACATGTAAATTATGGAATAGGTAGAAAACACTAAGAGAAGGCAGGATATTAGTAGTTGGCAGAGGTAGATGGAAAAGGAAGGCCTGCTGAAAATGGGATTTAACTTGAGGAAACTAAGAGGTGGAGGCGGCAGAGAATTCTAGGCAGGGAGAACAGGTAGTCCTGGAAAGCACAAAGAAAGGAAATATAGTAGATGGAGAGAGGCACATAAGCAACTCCCATTATCCCTTCTTCACCACAACTCTCTTATCGAAATTTCCATATATCATGGGTTATTGTTAGAAATTAAATGGGAATTTTTTGAAAGTTTTGTAGATGCCACAGATGAAATACAAAGGTCAGCAGATGACACAGAACCAGTAAGCAAATATGTAGCCCAATTTTACAATAAGGTACTGTAAACACCACCATAAAAAACAGAAAAAATTCAGACTTCTTCTCTGAAATGAAGAGAGAACCAAAAATTTTATGTAGATTTTCCAGATTGAGGGGTTACCAGGCTGCTAACACCCTCCTCCCTGCCCCATGTGGAAGGGATAGCTATATAAGTAGGCCAATAAATTTAGGTTGTAGGGCACATGGTAAAGGAGGAATGAAGTATAAAAAAGAGTGGAAAGATAGATAAGGGCCAGTTTATGGGGAGTTTTAAATGCCAAACAAAAATTTCTATTTGATTTAGTAGAGCAGTGGTATGAGAATCAGTATGGGATTCTTAGACTTAGAAAGTCACAAATAAACATTATTTGTGTTGTATTGCATTTTTATTTATTTTATTAAACATTTCCCAATTATATCCAGGTAAGAGATGCTGTTAAGGTAAAAATGAAAAGATCTGACAGTAGATTGGATTTGTGGGATGAGTGAGAGGGGGGAGTTAAAGAGGATACTCAATTTGCTTGCCTGGATAACTAAAAGAATGATGTAATCTTAAACATTAATAGAATAATTGAGAGGACAGTGTAGTCTGAGGGAAAAGATCAGTTCTGTTTTGGACATTGAGTCTGAGATATCTATAGGACATCCAGTTGAAGATGTGTATCTGTGGCTCAAGAGAGAAGCTAGAAATATGGATTTGGAAATCATCTTCATAGAGATGGTCATTGAATCCATAAAAGCTAATGGAAAGTTAATATAAGCTACATAGAGGAAAAAGAGAAAAAGGTTCAAGAGAAAGTCTTTCAGAACATCTGAGATTAATGGGCATGATATGTGTAGAGAATCAGCAAAGACAGAAGAATTGGTTGCAGAAAAAAATGCAAAAAGAATAGTGGGGATGATGGTGGAAGAAATCTGTTGGAAGAGTTATGAGGGAATGGGATCAAGGGTGCATGTGGATGGGTTGAATTTGGAGAGTTGAAGATACTCTGCTCTATCTGAGACCAGAGTATGAAGAAAAATAGTAAGATTTTACTGGAAATACTGGATTTATATGAGGTAAGGTGGGAGGAAGGAAGGAAAGTTCTTGATAAATGGCCTGAATTTTTTCAGTGAAGTATAAGGTGACAAAGCTATTTAAAGAGTGAGAGAGTGATAATAACTAGAAGAGGGAGAATCAGTAAAAACCTCATGGAAGAAGTGGCACTGAACTTATGCTTCAAAGGAATGTAAGTATTCTAACAGTAGGGGGTTGGAAGGGAGAGTGCTTCTGAGATTTGCTGATCTATTGTACAGTCATGGAAATAGTAGATAGTATATCATGGATAAGGACTAGAAAATATGTCAATTTGACTGAAGCAGAGAGTGTGGGAAAGAGCCAATATGAAATGATTTTGGGAAGGTAGGTGGTAACCAGGTTGGGGAGGGATTTTGATGTCAGAGAGGATGTTTTATTTTATCCTTGAGGCAAGAAGAAAGCCATTGAATACTTTCCAGTGGCAAATTGACACAATCAGATAATATCATTTTTGGGGGGAGGAGGCAATTGGGATTAAGTGACTTGCCCCTATCACACAGCTAGTAAGTATCTAAGGTTGGATTTGAACTCGGGTCCTCCTGACTCCAGGGCTGGCACTCTATCCACTGCTCAAGGAATATCAATTTTGTAATTATATGGAGAATGCCTCACAAAAGAAAGAAAACAGGGAGAACAGTTAGCAGGCTACTGAAATGGTGTAGACAACAAGTGATGATGGCCTAAACTACAATAGATGAATGTGAGAGAAGATAGATGCAAAAGATTTTGATGATAGGATTATAAAAATGTAAGAACTAATTATAAACAGACATTAAGGACTAATGAAGAATCAGTAATAACTCTAAAATTGTTGATCTGGGTTCACAGTTGTGAAAGCATGATTAGGCCATAATTCCTAAGAGAGAATGTTTGGTAATAGGATGAATGGGAAAAGGGGAAACCATTGCATCATATACCAATCTCCTAGCTTTGGGAAAAAAGAAGATGCCATTTATTTATATAAGGTCTTCTGCCTGGTTTCCAAAATAGAAACACCTTTTCTTGAGCTCTTCCTCTTCTGGGAAAGAAGAGAAATGAATTCTGTAATGTTTCCAGACTGCTGTCCTACCTTGGGGAAAGGAAAGTAACATTTCTTCAGTTCCCAGCATGTTTTCTCTGACCATAAAGGTCCTGAGAAGACTTTACTTTCAGGTAAAACTCCTCTGGACAATGAAAACCTATCTAAACTCATTTCTGAATGATTAACACAGTATCCCTTAGTTATACCTTCCTCAACCCATCCTCCATCATTCAAAACTTATTCTTCCTGCCCTATATGTTCTATTCTTTCTTCCCATTCTCAATCCCCTATCCGCCACGTACCACTCTAAAACTACCTACACTCTCCACTGTGCTCTCAGAAATGCCTCTCAATAGATAACAAATTTTCTTTCATCTTAAATCTTTTCCCTTCCTACTTCTTCCACCTTCTGGCTCTCCTTGGTATCTAGGAGATACCACATCACACCCACCTTGGTCTCTCTTTCTAGCACTGGCTGAACTTTCACTCATTCACCTGACTCACAGATCAGTTAGGAATTAGCACCTTCTTGCTCTCTATCACCACTTCTGGGTTCTTCCTCCGCTGCCATCTCTCAGTAACCTCTCCTCAGAGAGCCAGGAAATGTACCTATCACCCAATTAAAATTCTGGCAGATCTTGTCTACTGACCTCCTCAATGAGTTCAGCGCCGGCTCCCAGTCTTTCCTCCCCAATTTCTGCCGCATACTAGGGGATTTCAGCACACAGCCTGATATTCCTTTGGATTTTCTTAACTTCACAGTTCCTCAATTTGCTTGTTTCATACAACCTACTTCTCTATCCCATCTCAATTATACACATGGCTCACAAATGAACCACTTTCATGTTCATGAATTCTAACGTTTCCTTTTCTGATCACAATTTATTTCCATTTCTTATATTTTACTGAAAGAAATTAAGGCTATTCACTGAGAATTCACTTTCCCCCCTTTTTATGCATTTCACCATCATCCAGATGCCTTCTGCCACTATTTTCTCCAAACTTGCTTTACACAATGAACAGGCCCTTTTTTTAACCAAAGCAAACTCCACTTGCACAAATGATTCCATTGCCCCCTCTATGATCCTGATTCTCTTACTTTTCTTTAATGTTTTCCTGATCGCTGGGTGCTTTTCTTTTGCTTTTACAAACATGTTCATCTCTCTCCAGACCTTTAAAAACCCTGGTAGTGATTGTCATTTTTGTGGTTAAACTTCTTGAGAAAGGTACCTTTTTGTGCCTGTTGCCACCATCTCCATCTTTACCTGTGTCTCACATGAAGAGGTGATCCTCTTTGTCATGGCCAATCCTTCTACCTGCACAAATGATCCCATTACTTCCAGAATGCTCCAGAAAATTTCCCACTCTATCATCCCTATTCTTCTTCCATTTTCCTCTAGCAATAATGTGAGAAGCAAAATATCTTTTTGAAAAATTTTTTATTAAAGCATTTTATTTTTCAAAATGCATGCATGGACATTTCTTCAACATTAGCCCTTGCAAAACCTTGTTTCCAATTTTCTCTCCTTCCCTCATGCTCTCCCCTAGATGGCAAGTAGTCCAATATATGTTTTATATATATATATATATGTCCAATATATGCATACATATTTATATAATTATCATGCTACACAAGTAATATCAAATCAAACCAGTAAAATAAAAAGAGAAGCAAACTAAAGTGCAAGCAAACAACAACAAAAAGAGTGAGAATTCTATGTTGTGAACCATGCTCACTTCCCATGGTTCTCTCTCTGGATGTAAATGGCTCTCTTCATGACTGAACAATTGGAACTGGTTTCAATCATCTCATTGTTGAAAAGAGCCATGTGCATCAGAATTGATCTTCATATTGTCTTGTTGTTGCCGTGTATAACGATCTTCTGGTTCTGCTCATTTCACTCAGTGTCAGTTCATGTAAGTCTCTCCAGGCCTCTCTGAAATCATCCTGCTGTGTGAAAATGCCAGAAATCAGGCCAGATGTTCTGGCTCTCACAGAGAGCATGAAAAATGAGAGAAAAAAAGACAAAAAGACACTGGTGTTCTTCCAAAGTGAAGTCATAACAAGAATAGGGTCCTTTATTATCATTAACTGTGTCCTTAAATGCTTTCTAACCAATGTTGCTAAGAAAACACAAATGAAAACAAAAAGTAGTTAAATCAGTCAATGTATGAAGGGACTAGGTGAAAGTTGGATTCAAGGAGAAGTTTTAACACTCTCAGACAAACTGTCTCTCCTCCTATCTGGGCAGGTGGCTTATCATTCCTGCATATCCATTCCCATAATATCTTTTGCTCCTGAAGCTTCCCAGCCTTTCTGCTGGACAATGGGCAGACTGAAGCTCAGAATGACATAAATTACTGCAAACTGAGTGCAGATTGAGCAGGCCAGAATACATGGGAAAGTACAGCTTGGAAATAGCAAGCTATGCACAGGCCAGGCAGGTGTGATTACCTGGGAGGTCACACTGCTCCTCATTTCTTATAGAACAATAATAATCCATAGCATTTATATACCATAATTTATTCAGCCATTCTTCAATTGATGGGCATCCATACTGTTTCCAGAAACAAAATATCTTACCAAGAATTCCTGACTCATTGATGAATGCAGGAAAGGTTTATTTTACATTCTTGCAAAAATGGGTATATCCCAATTCCATAGAATTGAGAGCACACCAATAAAAGTCAGATAAAGCCTTTTCATGGTATTTAGTTAGCCTTAATTCTTCCTTCTGATGAGGTAAATATGAACGAAATGATGAGGTAACATGATGAGGTAAATACCTAATAATGAGGTATATACCTCAATAGGATTAAGTGAGTTCTAGTGGCAGGACTGGGGTACAGGGAGTTACATAGAGCTCCCCTGAATCACCTTAGGATTGGGTGCAAGGATACAAAGTTAAATCAGGTCTAGTGGCAGTGAGAGTCCCCTGTAAATGAATTTACAGGCCTAAAACCTAGATGGGTAAAAAGATGTTTATTGTCAGGTTTGGAAGCAAGGCCAAGGTCTGGTTAGTAAAAGGCATTAGATAGAGGAAGATATACACCAACAGCAGTGGCGGGGACAGAGAGTCTCTGATGCCAGCATCTTGGTTGGCATCTTTCAAATCTCTGACCAAAGATGATTCTAGCTTTGCTCTTTTTATCTACTTGAAGAAGCAATGGATGGAACTCAGGTTAATTCTTGGAAGGCCAGATTTTTGGAGGGCTTTTCAGATAGGTTATCCAAGGTTGGGTTGGGTTATCCAAGCCAGCTCAGATCCGGTGGGGGGGCTGGGTACAAGCCCAAACTAGTTTGACCAGATCTTGTCCCAAAGGTAGATCAGACAAGGAATCTTAAAGGGGCTATGCCCGCAACACTTCTGGATCTTGATCAATCAGGATCCTTTCCAGGTTACCATTCTCCCTTATAAGGTATGTAAGATATAATTTAAAGCAAAATTTGACCAGAACAGTTCTTCTTTGAGCTCCAATCCTTTCTTGTCAAAGAAGAAATTTCCCTTTTCTTATCACACAGCCAGTTCCTACCTCCAAGGAGCTTAGATTCTTCATTTTTATGGAGGAACATTACCCAGAGAGGGGAAGGACAGAGTTCAGGGGATTCCCATTCAAATCTAAACCTCCTCTCTTGATTATCCTTTGATGTCCTTGTAAGTATCAATTTTCTAATTTTAAGTTTTATTTCTCCAATTTAATTTTCATAATTGTGGAAACAAATAAATGCCCATCCATTTCTCACAATCAGCTTGTCTCATAGTTTTCCTCTTTTTCTTGGACAAATTCTTTGAGAAGGCCTTACATAATTGATGCCTTCACTTCCTTTTCCTTTATTTTCTTCTTAAATCTCTACAATCTAACTTCTCTTGCTTTTCCTTGAGCAAGATAATCCATCTTTGGACACTGGGCATTTTCACTGGTTGTTCCTATGCTGGAAATGTTCTCCCTCTTCCTCTCAGCCTCCTGGCATCTCTGGTTTCCTTCAAGTTTCAGCTGCACTCTCCACCTTCTACAGGATTCCTTTCCTATAATTCAGGATGACTGTATGATATGTATTGAGGAATTCTTTACTTTTCCCTTGTATAGATCTGTAAAAAATAACTAAATTGAATTAATATTGTAATGTTATTTAAAAAAATATATATTTATTTTTAGACCAGTGAAGAATTGTACAATTTAAAATTGTCAAAGTAATTTAAACTAACTTAAAATCTATTAAAAAAATAACACGAATTGTGTAAACTCCAAAAAAAATTTTTTTTTTTGGTCTGGAGGGCCTTTTTGATTTTTTCCAAGAGGGAAAAATCAAGGAATATTTAGCAGGATTATTTCAGGTGTCTTAAGGAAGTCAAGGGTGGACCAAAGAAAAAGGATTATAATATGTGCAAATTTAAGAAGGATAGGTTGTGAACCTAGAAGACCACTCTAACATAATTAATCCTGGTATATAAAGACAAGACTTTCAGGAAGCATTTATAAGTTAAAAAGTTTGCAGAGAGACATGCACTTCAAGGAAGGCTTTGAATAGCAGCCAAGGCTCCAAGTAAACAAGATGAGTATTTTTAAATATTCACACTTCTCAAATCAAGATTAAACAGTTGCTAACAAAATGTGAGAACCCTTAGATTACTATATTGGCTAAATTACTGAATGTTTCTCAAGGGTGTTTCAGGTAAACAAAGAATAAAAGGGAACAATAAAAGGAAAGTGTGTGAGAGAATAGGACAGGGTAATCTCAAAATGAATCACTATTTTGGATAAAAAGGTAATTCCAAGTTAAATAAACTTACAGTTACTAATATAAGACATAAAAGTTTTGCTTATAGCAATTTTGTTAGTTTGAACTAACACTAGAAATAAGAACAGGGGAAAATTCACCAAGTCTTGTTCCAATGCCTCATCTTGGCATGGAGGGCACTCTGAGCTCTTCTAAGAGTTGGATATGTCAGTGAGGGGCATACTCTGCAAGATTCTACTGGGTTGGGAAGGCTTCAGGTATGGTCTCAGCAACAGAATGATCCAGTTCTTAAGTAGAATCATGATAAGCATGGAAAAACTAACCACCAGTAGATTAATTTCTGGATGGTGCATTTTTTGGCCATGCTAACTCATGAAACAAAGAAAAGTACAAAATGGCCTTCTGTCCTCGTGACCTCCCTCCACTTCCCTATGGCACTCAAAGAGATATAGATTGAAAGTCAGAGAATGCTAATAAAATCACAGTTTTTCAATTACATTTAAATTTTAGTTTGTTTATAACTTCTGATTTTAATTCATATCTTTGAAAATGTTTTCTCTTTGATATAAAATCTGTGATTGATGAGGACTATATGATAATTTTTCATCTTTGATTCCCTTTTATTAATTTTTATTGTTGGGTCTCAGGGTTAACTCTCTTGCAACATTTGGTTAATTGAAAACCTGTCTTCTTACAACTAACCTTACTTGACTAAGATCTGACTCATAGAATAATAGCATTAATAACATTGGGATGTTATTCTCCTAATGCCATGTCTATATGTAAGAGATTCTTATAGAGGGTTTTTTTTTTGTTTTGTTTTTTTTTTTTTGTTTTGCTTTGTTTTGTTAATAACCTTTATTTATAGACTCCTAAAATAGCGGAGAGACCCACATTGTATGAGGACTAATTCACACTAGACTAAAGCCAAGCAAGGGATTGTAATTAGAGTAAGATACATTACACCAGTGATAGAAAATGCAAATAGAAAAGGATATCTGAAGGCTGCATGTTGACTTAGAAAACCACAAATATTATCCATGCCTTATTAAGTTTTTATTTATTTTATTAAATGTTTCCAATTAAGTTTTCTTCTGGTTTTGGTCTTGTGCCTTGAATTTGATATCACTGCTTTAGATTATGGGGTCTTGGGCAAATCTGACATTTCTAATAGTGGGAATTTCATGCCAATTTTACCAGAGCTTGGTAATCAGAGCTCTCAAAATGCTGATACAGTGCTTTGTGAATCATCACTAGGACTTAGAGTCTTACCAATTGCAAGGGCATTAAATGCCTTCCCCAAGGACTAATTCATGCATATTCAAAACAGAATTGTTTTACTAATGATTTGCTCATATACTTTTGTCTCTCATATACTCTGAACACAAAGCACAGAATCTACTATGAAAGTCTATATCTAAATACCTTTCTTTCCTTTCACTTACATTCTACAAGCACTTGATAATTACTCTATTTTCTATTGTCTTTTATAGTGCTAAGGTGGAAAAATAACTTAGTGTTGCATTAGCATGAGATTTTATTTCCACTTATAATAGGAATTACAGATTAGAATTGGAGGAGGGAATGGCTAGGCTTGTCCTCAATTTCTGGATATAAGTTTTGATTAGTTGATGAGTAGTCTTAAAAATATTTAATATGATTCCTTTGGAGACAGGTATACGAAAGATAACCTAGATATACAGTCAATAAAGGATTCGATTCTATGGAAGTTGCTTCTTTTTTCTTTTTCATTTCACATGGCATATAAAATATTGTGGCTTGCTTCAGATTTGAAATCCTTCTCCTGCTTGTCCCCTTAAAGTGATTTCAGACTTCTATAGCAAATCAGCACTACCAGATTTGAGATTCCTACCCTCAAGGGAGTACATTAGTATTCTACTACTTACTGTCCAGAGTTCCTCTTCTAAGGGCTGATGTATTTTCTATTTTCGCTGAGAATCTCCAATTTTCTTAAATCCATACCAGTGAGGTTAAAATTAAATATACAAGATTCAATGAGTGCTAATTTCTTTTTATAATAATGCAATATATAGTAATACTAGTAAGTGGTACAGTGCATAGAGAGTTAGACTTGGTATCAGGTCTTGAGTTCAAATCCTGTCTCTGACACTAGCTGTGTGACCTTGGTTAACCAATGTCACTTTGAGCCTTAGTTTTTTTATCTGTAAAATGAAAGAGTTGGACTCCATGGGCCTCTAAAATTCAGCCTCCTCTAAATCCTATGTTTGTAAAAGGGAAGGAACAGAATAACAGAGAAGAATGGGACAGTTAGTGGGCATTTATAGATGGTGTAGGACCCTTCCAACTCTAGGAGACAACCTTTTCCTGAGAGAAGATAAAGGACTTTCTTCACCTTTTTTTTCTCCAATTTGGAATTCTGGGAGAGAACTTGTATCTAAAGAACATGGGAGTACGGAGGCATCTCATTAAAACTGGTCGCGGAACCATGGACCATTTCTCTCAGCCATATAAACAAGAACTGTGTGCATTGATTTTGTTTTCCCCCCTGGAGATTAGATGCTAGGAAATAGTAGGAGAGGAAGGGAGAGAGGGACACACAGAGAGAAAGAGATACACAGAAAGAGAATACACAATAGAATATGAAGATAAGACTCAGAATGAAAAAGAATAAAACAGCCATCACTTTGGAGTCAAAGGATCTAGGTTCAAATCCTAACACTGGCATTTACTACCCTTTTAGTCACTAGACTTTCCAGGGTCTTAGTTTCCTTATCTGTAAAATAAGTGGGTTGGACTAGGTGGCTTCTAAGCTTCACTGCAGTTCTGAATCTATGACCCTTTGAGCTCATAGATCCAATGAAGTTCATTTCTATATCATCTCAAACAAATTTTCTTGGCACTGAGATTGACAGGTCCAACTGACAGGTTCAGATCCATTTGTCTTGTCTGTTTCTATAAAGGGCTGAAACTCTGAATAGGTGCCCTGGAATCGGACACCGAGCACTTAGGGCTAATTACCCATTGGGCAGTACTCTATTAGCATATGCTTGGAAAATGGCTCTTCCCACTATTCTGTGCTGGCTCAATCTGTTGGTGTATATAGATAATTGTAGGAGGGATTAGGGGGTGGAGTAAGAAAAGCCAGAGTCACTTTTGAGGTGGATGAAGAGAAGGGAGGTAGTGGAGAGCTTGTGTCCATCCCCTTCACTTCTCCCCCTAAAGACCAAGGACTTTTGCTTATCCCCAGACAGATTCTGCATAATTCTTATGCTTTCTTTAAGATTGTAGAAGGCCAGATGGAACCCACACCCTCAAATGTATAGAATGACATCATCTTTCCCTTTGCCTTGAGCTTTTGGGATTTACAAAGAATTCTCCAAGAGGAGAATTCAATCCCATAGCCATATTTTCTGTTTTCCTTTACTCTATCTCTTTCCAAAGTCCAGAATTATTCACTTAGTTTTCACTTTCTTCTCTCTTTAGGAAAGGGAGGGTAAGCTCTGAACTTACCTCTCAGCCTTTTAGCTACTTTTGGAAATTTTTTATTTTTTTCCAAAAACTGTGCTACTATCCACAGTGCTGGTAGATTCTAGAGAAGCATCTCTATTCCACTTGTGACAATGGAAAATATTCTTTCTGAAGGCCAGAAATTGCAAAAATCTTGCAAAAATCAGGTGGGGAATACTGGTCTATATCTCATTTACATTTTCATTGAATATCTTTTTAATATCTTATGAGAAGACCCTAGAAGTGAGCCAAACCTAAGCTTTAAGGGATTTTCTCTAGGACTTCAGGATGTATAAAGACAAGCGATATATTTTTTTTAATTGGACCTGATGTATCTCTATCTTCTTAAAACTTTCATAAGATTTTGATTTCCATTTTTTCTCCCTCTTTCCCTCTCCATCTCCCTTCCCAAAATGGCAAGCAATCTGATGTAAGTTATAAAAATACAATCATATTAAACATATTTCCATATTAATCTTTTGTGAAAACAGAATCAGAACCACAAGAAAGAAAACTACAACAACAAAAAGTGAAAATGCTTTGATCTCCATTCAGGTTCCATAATTCTTTCACTAGATGTGGATAGCTTTTTCCAGCATGAGTCTTTTGTGATTGTTTTAGATCATTGTATTGCTGAGAAGAACAAAATCGATCAAAGTTGATCATCTGCACAATGTTGCTGTTACTATATATGATGTTTTCCTGCTTCTTCTCACTTCCCTCTGCATCAGTTCATGTAAGTCTTTCCAGGTTTTTCTGAATTCTGCCTGCTCATAATTTCTGATAGAACAAAGTATTTCATTATATTCACATACTACAATTTTTTCAACCTTTCTACAATTGATGGGCATCCCCTTGATTTCCATTCCTTGCCACCATGAAGAGAGCTGCTATAAACATTTTTGTACATATAGGTACTTTGCCATTAAAAAAAAATGATCTTGGGGCAGCTAGATGGCACAGCGGATAGAACACCAGCACTAAAGTCAGGAGGACCTGAGTTCAAATTCGGTCTTAGACACTTAATACAAAAGATCTTTTTGGAATGCAGATCTAGTAGAGATATTGATGGATCCAAGGGTATGTAAAGTTTTATAGCACTTTGAGCATAGTTCAAAATTGTTTTCCAGAATGGTGAGATCAATTCACAATTCCATCAACAATAAATTAGTGTTCTAATTTCCCCACTTCTCCAACATTTAACATATTCCTTTTCTGTCATATTAGCCAATCTGATAGGTGTGAAGTGGTACCTCAGTTGTTTTAATTTGCATTTCTCTAATCAATAGTGATTTAAAACATTTTTTCATATGACTATAGATGACTTTAATTTCTTCATCCAAAAACTTCCTATTCATATTCTTTGACCATTTATCAACTGGGGAATTATTTGTATTTTTGTAAATTGGACTCAGTTCTATATATTATATTTTAGAAATGAAAACTTTTTATCACAAACACTGGATGTAAAAATTGTTTCCCAACTTTTGCTTCCCTTCTAATCTTGTTTGCATTGGCTTTCCCTATCAAAACTTTTTAAATTTAATGTAGTCAAAATTATCCATCTCGGATTTAAAAATGTTTTCAGTCTCCTGTTTGGTCATAAATTCTTCCATTCTCCATAGACCTGATAGCTCAATTATTTCATTACTACTTACATCTAAATCATGTATCCATTTTGACTTGTTATATGATATGAAATGTTGGTCAATGTTTAGTTCCTGCCATAATATTTTCTACTTTCCCCAGAAATTTTTGTCAGATAGTGAGTTCTTATCCCAGAAGTTGGAGTCTTTGGGTTTATCAAATAGTAGGTTAATAGCATCGTTAGCTATTGTGTCTTGTGTGTCTAATCTATTCCACTAATTCATCATTCTAATTCTTAGCCAGTACCAACTAGTTTTGGTGATTGCTACTTTATAATATATTTTTAGAACTGGTATGGCTAGGACCCCTTCCTTTGATTTTTTTTTTCTTTTCATTACTTCCCTTGATATTCTTGACTTTTTGTTCTTCCAGATGAATTTTATCATTATTTTTTTCTATTTTCTATAATTTTTTTTGACAGTTTGATTTCTAGGACATTGTCCTAGTAAATGAATATGTAAATGAATTTAGGTAATTGTCATTTTTATTATATTAGCTCAGCCTATCCATGAGCTATTGCTATTTTCCCAACTATTTGGATCTGACTTTATTTGTGTGAAAAATGTTTTGTAATTGTGTTTATATTAAGTCCTCACAAATATTTTACATTTTTACAGTTATTTTAAATGAGATTTCTTTTTCTATCTCTTGCTTTTGGGATTTGTTAGTAATATATAGAAATATTGGTGATTTATGTGGGTTTATTATTATATCTTGTAACTTTATTAAGGTTAATTATTTCAAGTAGCTTTTTTTTAGTTGATTCTCTACCATCATATCATTTGCAAAGAGGAATAGTTTTATTTCTTCATTGCCTATTGTAACTCTTTCAATTTCTTTTTCTTTTTTTATTATTAAAGCTAAAATTTCTGATATTATATTGAATAATAGTGGTGATAATGGCCGTCCTTGTTTCACCTATATTATTATTGGGTAACTTTAGCTTATCGCCATTACACATAATGCTTGTTGATGGTTTTAGATAGATGCTGCTTATCATTTGAAGGAAAATTCCATTTATTCCTATGTTCTCTAGTGTTTTTTTAAAAAAAAATAAGAATAGATACTGTATTTTGTAAAAAGGTTTTTCTGCATCTATTGAAATAATCATATTATTCCTGTTAATTTTGTTATTGATATGGTCCATTATGTTGAGAGTTTTCCTGATATTGAACCAGTTCTGCAATCCTGATATAAATCCTATCTGGTCTTAATGTATTATCCTGGATGATAAATTTCTGTAATCCTCTTTGCTAATATTTAATTTAAAATGTCAATATTCATTAGGAAAAGTGGTCTGTAATTTTCTTTCTCTGTTTTGGCTCTTCCTAGTTGAGTTATCAGCACCATATTTGTGTAATAAAAAGAATTTGATAGAACTCCTTCTTTCCCTATTTTTCCCAAATAATTTATATAGTTTTGGGTTTTATTGTTCCTTAAATGTTTGTAAGAATTCACTTCTGAATCCATCTGGCCCAGGACAATTTTTTTCTTAGGGAGTTCATTGATAGCTTCTTCAAATTCTTTTTTTTCCTAAAATTTAGCTCTTTGAGAATTTCATCCTCTTTCTGTTAATCTAAGTTATTTATATTTTCTGTAAATATTTATTCATTTCACTTAGATTGTCAGATTTACTGGCATACAGTTGGGCAAAATTGGGAGCTCCCAATTATTGTTTTAATTTCTCTTCATTGGTGGTTAATCCCACCCTTTTCATTTGTGATACTGGTAATTTGGTTTTCTTCATCCCTCCCTCCCTTCCTCCTTTTCCTTTTCCTTCTACCCCTCTTCCTTCTCCTCCTCCTCCTTTTCCTCCTCCTCCTTTTCCTCCTCCTCCTACCTCCTCCTCCTCCTACCTCCTCCTCCTCCTCCTCCTCCTCCTCCTCCTCCTCCTCCTCCTCCTCCTCCTCCTCCTCCTCCTCCTCCTCCTCCTCCTCCTCCTCCTCCTCCTCCTCCTCCTCCTCCTCCTCCTCCTCCTCCTCCTCCTCCTCCTCCTCCTCCTCCTCCTCCTCCTCCTCCTCCTCCTCCTCCTCCTCCTCCTCCTCCTCCTCTTCTTCTTCTTCTTCTTCTTCTTCTTCTTCTTCTTCTTCTTCTTCTTCTTCTTCTTCTTCTTCTTCTTCTTTTCTTCTTCTCTCTTTCATCGGATTAATCAAGGATTTATTTCTTTTATTGGTTTGTTCAAAAAACCAGTTCTTAGTTTTATTTATTAGCTTAATAATTTTCTTATTTTCAATTTTATGAATCTCCTTTGATTTTCAGAAATTCTAATTTGGTATGGAATTGGGTTTTAAAAATTTGTTGCTTTTCTAGTTGCATTCTCAATTCATTTATCTTTTCTTTCTTAATTTTATTCATGTAAGCATTTAGAGATATAAAATTTTCCCTAACAACTGCTTTAGCTGCATCCCAAAAGTTTTGGTATGTTGTCATGTTATTGTTGTCCTCTAAAATAAAATCGTTGATTGTTTCTGAGAGAAATGCTGAAAAGTTGGGTTTCCTAGTGTTGCAAGCTTTGGGGTAGTGTGAGATACTGACCAAGAGGTTTTCAGAATGCGAAAGGTTAAGGAACATTAAGATTCTACAGAACAATTAAGTGATCAATAGAAGCCTTGAGCAAATAAGAAATTCGAGGGCTAGGAAGGCACAGATAGATTCAGCCAATCAGAAAGTCTCGTGGTTTTGAGAAACCACAAACTTAAGATAATAGCTGACCCAGCCCAAACTAGTTGAGGTCAATGATCTGGCTTGACCAACTCTCTACTGGCCATTTTAAGAGGCTAATTGAATATTAACACATCCCATAGGGGGAGTTTTCTAACATTTTTGAACATGGGATGTATGATGAGGGAGGGGGAGCATGTTTATACATATTAAGGGGAAACATGTAGTGGGCATATCAGAAAGAGATTCAGAAAGGAAAG
Source organism: Sminthopsis crassicaudata (assembly GCF_048593235.1). Taxonomy (NCBI): domain Eukaryota; kingdom Metazoa; phylum Chordata; class Mammalia; order Dasyuromorphia; family Dasyuridae; genus Sminthopsis; species Sminthopsis crassicaudata. Next base: position 290,469,448 of record NC_133618.1, read on the forward strand.
GACCAATCCACTCTCTGAAGGGAGGGGCTTTGCCACACTAGCAAGTTCTGTACTCAGGGCTCCCTCTTCATGAGGAGGAGTGGGGCCCCCTTCTGGCCAGAAATATTAAGACTATTCCTTAAGATGCTTCTTTAATAATTTTTCCTTGATATGTGATTTTTAGTGTCAAGAATGTATTTCTAACATTTTCTTTGAGTTTTTGTTGGATCCATTCAATCTTTTGGATTAGATGATTAATTTCCAATTAGTTTTTAATATATTTTTCCTTGCTTTTTATTGTATGTGTCTTTATTGCATCATGGTGTGAAAAGGATGCATTTATTATTTCTGTCTTTCTGAATTTGATTGTTAGATTTTTATGCCCTAATACTTGGTCATTTTTTGTGTAGATGCTATGAACTGCTGAGAAAAAGGTATATTCTTTCCTATCTCCATTCAGTTTTCTCCAGGGGTCTACCATCTCTAACTTTTTAAAAATTCCATTCACCTCCTTAACTTTTTTCTTGCTTATTTTGTGGCAAGATTTATCTAATTCTGAGAGGGGAATGTTCAGGACATCTACTAATATAGTGTCGCTATCTATTTCCTCTTGTAGCTCACTTAACTTTTCTAAGAATATAGATGCTATGCCACTTGGTTCATATATTTTTTAGTACTGATATTACTTCATTGTCTATGGTACCTTTTTAGCAAGATGTGGTTTCCTTCTTTACCTCATTTAATTAGATCTATTTTTGCTTTTGCTTTGTCTGAAATCAAGATTGGTACCCCTGCTTCTTTATTTTAGTTGATCGATAATATATTTTTCTCCAACTTTTTACCTTTACTCCGTGTGTATCTTTCTGTAGATTCTTGTTTTTAGTCTACTCTGCTGTCTGATTCCATTCAATAGGAGAGTTAATCTCAGTCACATTCACAGATATGATTACCAGATGTATATATTCTCTACCCCATTTTCTCCCCTGTTTATACTGTTCCTGCCTCTTCTCACCAGTATTTTGCTTCTGACCATTGCTTCCCTTAATCTTTCCTTTTTTTTCTATCATCCTCCTCTCTTCTCCTACTACTTCTGCCCTCTTTTCTATCCACTCTCCTTTTCTTTCCCATTTCTCCTTCTACTTTCCTATATGGTAAGATAAATTTCTTTACCCAACTGAGTGTCTATTTTATTCCCTCTAGGAGCCAAATCCAATGAAATCAAGGTTCAAAAAATGCTCATCCCTCTCCCTTCTTTCCCTCTACTGTAATGTCTTTTATGCTTCTTCATGTGATCTAATTTACCCCCTTTTACCTCTTCTTTCCTATTCTCCAAGTGCAATTTTTTCCACCCCTTAATATTATTTTTATATCATCACATCAAAGTCAACTTATATCTACACTCTTTGTCTATGTAAACTCCTTCTAACTGCCCTAATAAAGATACAGTTCTTCAGAGTTTCAAGTATCATCTTCTATTATGGCTGAACTAGCTTTCTGGAGGATCTTGGTACCAGCCCGATCCTTGGTCTTAGTATGAGGCAGGGTTCACGTGGATAGTTAAAAACATGGAGTCTGTTTATTCCAAATTATCTCAGCCTAATATGCCCCAAAACCTTTATATAACCAAGCAACACTGTGCATGCTGTGCATGCAGGACCACATTAAACAACATGCTATTGTGTTTAGATGACTCTTTGCCACTTGGTATCACTCTGCTTCAATTACAACGCACTACAATCACAACCCCCTGACTTCTCAGGAAGGCCGAGATACCTTAGGGAATATGGCTAGCTGAACCAGATATTATCAGCAGGTTCCCTCTGGGCTGAAGGGTCTTATACCTCACCCAGAGTTCTCTCATTATCTGTGGCTCTTTACAATCTTCCTATCTAGGAATGTAAACAGCTTAATTTTAAATAAAATGTTTGTTTTTTCCTTTCCTGTTTACCTTTTATATTTCTCTTTAATATTGTATTTGAAGATTGAATTTTCTGTTTAGTTCTGATCTTTTCATCAGAAATGATTAAAAGTCCCCAATTTCATTGAATGCCTTTTTCTCTGAAAGATTATGCTCAATTTTTTTGGTAGTTGATTCTTGATTGTAATCCATGCTTCTTTGCCTTCTGAAATATCATATTTCAGGCCCTCTAATACTTTAATGTAGAAGCTACTAAGTACAGGGTAATTTTGGAATTTAGCTACAAATTCCTTGAAGTTTTCATTTTGGGTTTTCTTTCAGGAGGTGATCAGTGAATTCTTTCAATAACTATTTTATCCTCTGATTCTAAGATATCAGGGAAATTTTCCTTGATGATCTTTTTGAAAGATTCTGTCTAATTTTTTTTTTTTTTTTTTACCACATCTTTTAGGCGGTCAAATAATTCTTAAATTATCTCTCCTGGATCCATTTCCCAGGTAAGTTCTTTGTCCAATGAAGTTATTTTACATTTTCGTCTACTTTTTTCTTCTTTTTATTTTGTTTGACTGGTTCTTGATATCTCAAGGAGTCATTAGGTTCCATTGCCCAATTTAATTTTTAAGGTATGATTTTCTTCAGTTAGTTTTTGTATCTCCTTTTTCATTTGGCTAATTCTACTTTTTAAAGAAGTTGTTTTCTTCAGTAGATTTTTTTTTTTTTTTTTTTTTTTTTTTTTTGCATTTGGCCAATTGTATTTTTTTTTCCCCTGAGACAATTGGGGTTAAGTGACTTACCCAGGGTCACATAGCTAGGAAGTATTAAATGTCTAAGGTCAAATTTGAACTCAAGTCCTCCTGACTACAGGGCTAGTGCTTTATTTACTATAACATCTAATTGCCCCACCAATTGTATTTTTTAAGGAATTGTTTTATTCCATCAATTTTTGTCCTTCCTTTTCCAAACTGTTGACTCTCTCTTATATACCTCTCATTTCTTTCCCCAATTTTTCTTCTACCTCTCCTATTTAACTTTTAAAATCCTTTTTGAACTCTCCCAAGAAGACTTTCTTGGTTTGAAACCTATTCATATATTCCTTGAGATTTTGCATTTTGCATTTTATCCTCTTCTGAGCTGGTGTTTCTATGGTCAAGATTCTTTATTGTTTCTTGCTTTATTTTTCTTCTTTCCCTATTTCATGGCTTTTAAATTTGAGCTCTGCTTCTGGGGCACAAGGGGTGCTATCCCAAGATTCTTGTGCTGAGGGACATAGGGTAGCACACTGGTTTTGAACACTGAGGCCTCAGGTGTTTGGTGACTTACTTGCTGGGGCTGGCAACTTGCCTTCTGTACTGGGACTGGTCTGCTGTGGTTCTGTCCTATTATTCCAGGACCTCGGGGTTTCAGTTACTGATCTAGGCTGTGCCTAAGACCCTCCTACTGGCTTACACAGAGACTATCCAAATGAGAACTTTTCTTGAATTCCTTCTAAAATCTTAAGCTGAAAATCATTTCATTACATCTTTTTGTAGGTTCTACCACTCCAGAATCTGTTCAGAGGCTTGATTTAATGATGTTTCTGAGGCAAACTGGGTGAGCTCAGGTAACTTCCTTGCTTTTCTACTTGGTTTCCAACTGACCTGTGTCTTTAGAAGCTAAAGTTTCTCAAGATTGAACCCTGGAACCCCAGCTTCATATATGAACGCAGAGCTTGGGGTCTTTTCCTAGCCCTACTGAGCCCAGGGAGCTCTTTTGTTATGTTATATTTTTTGGATTGGAATATACTGTTTTATAAAATTTCTTAGAAATCAAGAGGGGGAAACAATTCAGTATATCAATAGAGAATATAGGAAATATATAGGGATATACCTTTCTCATCATCATTGAGTATTTTTGCCCTTGAAGAGACTTTCATTTACCTTTCTGGACATTTTCTTTATGTTACCTTTGGAACTTGTAAAAAATAGGAAATGCTTATACCATATCCACAAATTAGCAGGTTGTAGAACTTTCCCTGAGGATAAGTAGCAGGAATCAGTGGATTATTATGCACTAGGTCATTGTTTTTTATTTGTTGCAAAACTCATTGTGAATACTAGGAATTCTGGAGCCCAAAGGAACTATATTGCTGATTTAATTATCTTCTAATTCCATGTATTCTGGCCTAAAATGATATTGAGGATGCTTTCTATATGCATTTCCTTTACCTCTAGACTAGATGTAAACTTATAAACCAGTTAATTGGTATACTCCAAAAAAACTGAAAGGGAAATGTACAACTCTAATAGCACATAACATCACATATTATTAGAAAAATTCTAATAATTCTAATTTTAATAATAAATATTATTATAGTTTACATGATATAGTGTCTATTATGGGGCAGACACTGGGCAAATTTTTTGTTATTATAAATATTATTTCATTTGATCTTCACAAAAACCCTTGGAGATAAGTTCTATTTTGTCTTCATTTTCCATTTGAGAAAACTGAGTCAAATAGAACTAAAGTGACTTGTCCAATACTGCACAGGACATATTTGGGACTGTATTAGCTGAGGTATTCCTGACTCCAAGCCTAGCATTTTATCCAATGCATCCCCCAGCTGCCTCTTTTTAAAGCCATATAAAATTCAAAAGACTGTCTTCCATCTATTACCTCTTTAAGTCCAGCTCAGATCATAACCTTCCTGATTAGTTCTCTTCCCTCACATGTAGTCCCAGTATCTGGTTCCATATGGTGATGACAGTTAGGTCTTTAGAGATGTGGGACCTGAAACTATCAGAGCTGGAACTGATGATAACCAATGGTTAAGAAGTTTGTTTTCAAGAGTCAGGAGCTAGTAGACTGTAAGGAGGATTCTAGGGATTAGGATGTCTAGGAAGAGGTAGAGAAAGGATAAATGTAACAGATAATATTGGGATATTTTGAAGAGTAGGGGATAGGTTGGCCCTACTCTTGGGAAATCTTTAGGCCCAAGTAGCAGAAGTGATCTGGACTTGGTACCCTTGAGGATATCCCAGAGTTTCTGGTTTGAGATGTTGTCAGATGTTGTAGAGTCAGTAGGAGGGCCGAAAGAATGCTGGAGATATCACAGTTTTGTCCATAAGAGAAGATTAGCGCCATATGGGAGGTATATTTATGGATGAACATGGGTATGTTGATGGCTCCCTCCATTTTAGGCTAATTTATCACGAAAAAATGCTGTTCAAATTTGCTAAAGTTATTCAACTAGAGCAGATTTAGGCTCCTGAAGAAGTTGGCAGATTCTTCTGTGGCTCAATGAACTTCAAGTCAGAGGTGACTATCTATTTTGACTGAGAGATATTAAAAGCCTCCTTTAGCTGTAGGAAATCGTCTACATTATCCAGTAAGAGTGTGTTTCTCACAAAGCAGCAAGCAGCTGTCTGTGAAGGAACTGAGGATGGAATAAATTAAGAATTTCCCTTATTACCTTCATGTATTTACCCAGGTCATCTCTCCAAGCTTGACCTGTCCTAACCCTGTGATTTTCTGGGATACAACAAAGACTTCCTTAGCCTTAGATATAGGAAGTTCCTGGGGATGGAGGTCCAAAAATAGCTGTTCTCAACCCAGAAACCCTGGGATCGCCTCTACCTGTCAGATATAAAAATCAGAGTCATTCATTATTCCAGCAGGAGGTAGTCAATTGTTTGTTTTCAGAGCCAGATTTTTATTTCTTGCAATACTTTCAGTGCTTCTCAGGGCACAGCCATTTCTGAGGTCAAGTTCAACTGTTGCTGGAGTGCTGGAAGTTTGACCATCCCAGGCAGAAAATCTGCTAAGCAGGGAATGACCCCTGCAGCAGGAATTATTCCTTTTATTTCATGGATAGATTACAAGTCTGTGAACTTAGTGAAGGGCTAAAAAAATGACATATTTATTTCAGTATAATTGGTTTTTATTTTATGAGTAACATGGGTGGGCTCTGGCTCTGCTTATTCACAGTGTCAGGTTTGTTACATTTTCTCTCTCCTCCCCTAGGGTTATTAAGTACCTTGGGAGGGAGTTAAGACCAAGTCCACATTGAGTAAAGGGGATTTGGGAAAGAGGTGACTGACTACAGAGTGTCACCTCCAATGAGTGGAGTCCTTCATCCTCAGACTCGAATGCAGGGGAAGCCCACTGGTTTGTTAAGTCATCCCATTTTAAAGATGGTGATCTTTCTGGGCGTACAGAAGATTGAAAAGGTTACTGACAACCAAATGGTAGATCGACATGGGCTCCAGAACGTCCCTCGTTCTCCTAGAAACAGTTCCTTCTGCATTAATGGCACCTTTTAAAGTAGACTAAGCATGAATCAAACCCCTCCCCCAACACCATTACATATAAATTTTAAAACATTATCCTGAGAAGGGATTCATAAACTTCATCAGATTTCCAAAGAGATCAGGAAAAGATTAACAATTTGTGCTCTACGGAGATAGAGCAGATCAACTGTTGCAAGTAATGAGTCTGGGGGAAGAGAACTAGATTCAGATTGGATGTGGGAAGAGAATAGGAATGTCACTCTGGGGCCAAATCAGAGATAAACTGAGTAAACAAAACAAAACAAAAAAAGCTCTCCCAGGAAGTGGAGGTCAGAATTGCTATTAAAACTAGGTGTAGGTCAACATGGATCAGTGCTTTCTCTCACGTAGAACACTTAATTTAATACAAAGTTCCTGACTAAAATGTGTCTCTCCATGGCCACAAGGCCTTCTCCCTTAGCTGCAAGTGTATTGCTATGGGTTAAGACCCAATCATTTCTCAGCCCAAGGGCAATTCTGGACGTAGGACATGCAAGGTCACTTTGTGGAAACAGAGAGGGATGATGGATTATAAAACTCCACACCTAGGTTTGGAAGCACCCTTAAAGATCATTCAGTGTGACTGAGGAAATGAAGAACTTAAATAACTCGTACAAGGTCACACAGGCAATAAATACTACTGCAGGATCTGAACTCACACCATGAGACACCGGAGCCGGTGCTCTTTCCGCTGATATTCCCCAGGAATATAATTCTTCTTGCAGGCAAAAAAGCTCAAGGGCAAGAGAAACAAAAAGTCTTTGAAAAGCATCACCTACAGACTTGGGTTCCATGCCTATTGAGACTGCTCAGGTGTGGGCATTTTGAACACATAATCATATGATCATATAAGTAGGCAGTGTTCAAGGCCTCATTTAAACCCTAGGCCCAGAGCTCTACTCACTGGGCCACCAGATGCCCCAAACTTTAACCTTCAGTGTCCTATGCAGATTGGGTATCCACATTAAATTCATCATTAATTTGGTGGTTATAGGGACGGCACCCGGTTGTCTATGGAGGGGTAAACTTGACAAGCTAGGAAACCAAGCAGATCAAAGCTTTCAAGATGATGAGAGCTGGGAGAGACTTTAGGTGATGGGAGGAGACCCAGGTTTGAAAACAAAATAAAATAACTCCCTCCCTATACAACACCAAAATCTCCAAACACTTAACATTTAAAAACTATTGAAATGTAAGTTATTATTACAAAGAAGTCATGAATGTATTTAAAGAGCAGAAACTATTGCAGGAGGGAAAGGAACTCTATAGACTCTGCCTGCAAAATTCTGTGAAAAAGACAATTTTCATACTTTTGCTATTTTCGATCGTGGGCATAGTTTTGTCAGGCTCATATAAGATATGCCAGCATATTTTTAATGCTATACCACTGTTCTCCCTGTGATTACCATCATGGCATGCGGTATAGGGCTAGTAATGGTAATGAAGAAAAGGAAATTAGAACCATTATTCTTCCAAAGACTTCAAAGAGCTTTCTTGAGCAAAAGGACTTAGTAGAAACAGCACTGAACTTGTAATGAGAAGATCTAGGTTTGTGTCTGAAATCCTTTAATTACTTCTTGTGTGATTTTAGGCCTTTCTTTCTCCATTAACAAAATGGGGCTAATAATCCTTGACTGCAGAGGTACAGTCCTCTGTGCCTTAGTTTTTTAATCTGCCAAGTGGAGTTGATGATACTTGACCTTGGGTATAGGTTAATTTCTCTGAACTTCAGTTCCTGCATTGGTAAATAGAGAATAATACCATATGCCCTGTTAACTTCATAGTGTTGTGGAGAAGAAAGCATGTCGGAAATTACAAAGTATAAGCAAGGAGCACTGGGTGTGAAATCAGAAAGAACTGAGTTTAAATATGGCCTCAGATACTAGTTATGTGATCCTGGTAAGTCACTTAACTCTGTTTGCCTCAGTTTCCTCATCTGTCAAATCAACTATAGAAGGAAATGGCAAACCACTCCAGTATCTTTGCCTAGAAACCCCCAAATTGGGCCATGAAAGGTAAAATATTATTGAACAGTAACAACAAAAAAGTGAACTATATTAATAATTTTTCTGTGATGACTGCAAGGACAAAAATGAAAAAAAATCACTAGATCTTAGAAAGAATATTTAATCTTGAATAAAGTCTTGTCATGGATTCTGCTGCAATAATGGCAATATAGCTAAAGTATGATGAGTAGCTCAATTTTAGACTTCCCAAGATTATACAATTCTTTTGTGAACCATTACCAGTGTCAAGAGAATTGATAATGCAATTTTAAGTACTTAAAACACTTGAACAATCATGTAATAAGTCTATTTGCTGGGAATTCCAGCCAATTGTAAATCTTAGAGATATATTGTGCAACGTCTTGAGAATAGAAATGAAGTGTATTTTCATGTTTTATTGCAAGCCACCCTATATGCCTGGAATGGATTTCTCCTACATCTTGGACTATTAGAATCCATTTCTTTCTGTTGAAAGTGATTTGTCCCACTGATAGTGAGGGAAGTAAGAAAAACTAGATAAACAATGATGACTACAATTTAGACAGAAAGGAGGACAACAACCAAAAAACATTATAATGTGGGAGAAGAGAAAATGTCATCTTTCCAGGTTTTGTGGAGGTGAGGGGTTATATTGTATTCACTATCTGTCTAGGTTGGTGGGTGGATTGATTTGAATTGAAGTACTTCCCCATCTCTTAAAAATTCTTTTATTATAAAGGATGGCTTGTTAAAAAAAGCAAAAGAGAAAGTAAGAGGAATATATTTGGAAGTGAGAATGAGGTAAAAATAAAACATTAATAACAATGAAAGAAATAGAAGGAAAAAAAGGGATATATCTCTTCTCAAAATTTCTTAGAACACTTTGCCAGTTATTCCTTTATCATTATCACATTTCACCTTTTGTCATATTTTGTGCATAATTCATATTTCCCCTATTAAATCATAAGTTTCTTGAGAGTAGGGATTGCATTGGTTTGCATTTGTTGATCCCCATTTTCTAGGATGCATGTAAGGAGCCCTTTATAAAGTAGGGACTAAAAAATGTTTGCTGAAGTTAATTGATCTTCTGGATGTAGCTGAGAGGGAATAGGGAACCAAGAGCTGTCAGATGTAAGATTAATTTTTCATAATTAACATTTTTAAAATGTATGCTGTTCTTCTTAATAGTATAATCCAAGAATGCCATAATGAAAAAACTAAGATTATTTTGACTTTTCCATGTATAATAAAAAACTCATTTTTTTTTACTAAGATATTGAAGTAGAATTTACCATCCATCCTTTAAGTTAAAGGACAGGATAAAAACTTGCTATGATTTAAATTAAAATAGGAGTTATTTCTTTCTGTTGTTATTTAAATGTTTTTCAGTTGTGTCCAACTTTTTATGATCTCTTTTAGGGTTTTCTTGGCAAAGACCCTGGAGTTTGCCATTTTTTTCTCCAGCTCATTTTACAGATGAGGAAATTGAAAGCAAACAGGGGACTTGCCCAGAGTCACACAGCTAAATATTTGAGGATAGATTTGAATTTAGGAATTCTTGACTTCAGGCCCAGGACTCTACCCACTGTGCTACCTAGCTGGTCCTGTTACTTTTTGCAGCAGTTTCATGTATTTTTAGCTCATTCCTATACAGAGTGTATAATCAAAGTTAAATCACTTGCTCTCTCTTGAGAGCGTTTTTCTAATCTATAAAATGGGAATAATAGTACCTATATTACTTAGTTTAGAAGGCTGTCAAGTATGCTGAGCTGTCTAGTCCAGGACAGTCCTAATCCTTGAGATTAGAATGTAATTAACTCTTGCGGATTATAAAATATGATAAAAACAATGTTGTGACAATTACAGAAAGGAAATAATTTCATACAAAATGATTACTTCTCTTCTTACCTCCCACCTCTCATTAGCTGAACTCACCAAAGTAAGTACTAATTCCCCTTAGGCTGAACCTTTTACAAAAGAAATCAAACCAATCATTCAAGCCCTAGTCCACTTGGGCCAGTCAAATTCTATGGTCTTTTTGTAGCTATAAAGCACGGATTTTCAATCTGGAGTTTATAAGTTTGGATGACCAAAAAAATTACAAATTTATTCCAATATAATTAGCTTCTTTTGTATTTTACTCATTTAAAGGTATTAGGCTTATCATATTATCAAAGGGAACCAGAACACAAAAAAGGTTAAGAACTCTTGCCTTTAAAAGGAAACTAGCTCAAATTACATGAAACTGCTAATGTTCTTGCCTCATTGTAGAAAAGTAAATTGGTACCTCATTGGTAAAAAGCCTTGCTTCTAGTGCTGTTTGTGAGGTCAGAATTATTTTAAGATCATTTAGTGGTGGTCTGTATTCTAAAAGATTGGGGGGACTCCTCCCATATCTATACCTTTTTAGTGTTCCTCAATTCACCAATTTAAAATTTCCTCTTCTGGAAGTCCCACTGTGAAGGGAATACCAATTTTGGCTCCTTTAGAAGCTTTTATTAATCTCCAGTGATTCAAGATTACCATGGTCACCGACAGCAGGGCTTTTTAAACTTTTCCCATTTGTCACCCTTTTTTCCCTGAGGAATTTTTTATGTGACCCCAAGTATATCTGGATAAACACACAAATAGAAAAATTACTGATAATAAATCATAAAGACATTTATTTTAAAACCATTCTTTGGTATACATATAATTTTGTCCTTATTAAAGATGAAAGCAAATTTGCATACTAATGAGATGAATGTACTTGTTTACTTTTACATAAAAAATTAAATTTTAGCAGAATATTTGATACCTGTTATTTTTGCCAAATTTTTCGCAAGCCTTACATTCTGTTACACTACCTTATACAGGGCAGTGATTCTCTTGTTAAGAAACTTGTCTAGAAGACCCCCTTTCTAGATGAATTCCTATTTTTCTGGATTGCACCCTCCACCCCCAATAATTTCACCTTTCCCATTTTATTAAAAGCAAAGCATCTCCTAATAATTCCAGTCCTTGGTTCCTTAAATCTTGTTTAGGAAGGAGTTGTTTGGATCATCCTTAGGGAAAGTAAACTTGTCAGTTAAGTGAAACCTGATTAATTTCTCTGGATTGTATAGAAACCTCTGAGGTAACAACTCAGTTTGGGGAATAGTATGAAGAAATGCTACAGAGTGTTAATTGGGATAATGTTCAAAAATAGTCTAGTTATATGAAGACTTCCTGAAGGTTATATTCAAGAATTCACTGAAGCAGAGCCCTCCTCTCTTTTTGGGGAGCAAAATCTGGAAAATGAAACATTCAATCCTCCCAATTAGAGGCATAAGGATGGAGTATAAATACATTTCAATATTTAACAAAAAATAACAATATTTAACATTTGCCAAAGGACTACAGTATGGAATGACAGAATCCCCCCATCTCGATCTGCTTCATGGAAAAACAGGCCATGTGATCAGAAGAAATGGTATGGAGTAGAGGATGTATTCTAAGAGTATTTTGATGGTGGCTGCCATTAATTAAGGATAACTGCAATCTTATCTTAAAAATGTATGGATCAACAGGATGTTTTAAGAAAGGCCTGGGAGATTGACATGAACTGATGCTGAGTGAAATGAGCAGGACCAGGAGATCATTATACACGTCAACAACAATACTATATGATGATCAATTCTGATGGATGAGGTCATTTTCAACAATGAGATGAACCAAATCAGTTCCAATAGAGCAGTAATGAACTGAATCAGCTACACCAGCGAAAGAACTCTGGGAGATGACTATGAACCACTACATAGAATTCCCAATCCCTCTAATTTTGTCCGCCTGCATTTTGGATTTCCTTCATAGGCTAAATGTACACTATTTCAAAATCTGATTCTTTTTGTTTAGCAAAACAACTGTTTAGTCGTGTATACATATATTGTATTTAATTTATACTCTAACATATTAAACATGTATTGGTCTACCTGCCATCTGGGTGGGGGGAAGGAGGGGAAAAATTGGAACAAAAGTTTTGGCAATTGTCAACCTGGCTGCCTAACAGTGATAGACAGAGCTGCTCCTCCCATCACATTCAGAGTTCCCATTTATATAGAGCTATTTTTCTCATTTTCATAGTTGGCAAGTTATCTGCTCAAGCCTGGAAGGCCGGTTACTGCTCAGGTGAGTCTCTGATTAAAAGGTAGGGTCCAATGGCTGCTGAAGCAGGCAGGTCATAGGATGTGGGGCTTATGAGGAAGGGACAGAACTCCAATGTACCAAATCCATCTACTTAACAAGTTTTACTTCCTCCCTTGCTTTTCTCCATGGGGAACTGGCTTCAGAGGAAATTCATCTTTGTGAGTTTAAATATGCAGAACTTTACATTTTATATACCTAAAAAACAGGAACAAAGAGCATTTAACAATTTTAGTTTTCCAATAGCATTGCCCTTTCTACTTGTATTGTTATTAGATAGATAAGCTGCTACTTTGCCTTTCAGGTCCTTAAAAATAAGAAAAAATGTATTTTCTTGCCTCTAATTGCCAAATATACAAGGACAATTTATCTTATTTTCCATAAGTTGATAATTCAACTTAAAACAACAGCAACACATTTTTTAAACAGCCAAAAGATATTTAATGTTGCTGTTTTTCTCTTTTCTCTGTTAAGTCCTATAAGCATCTGACAAGCTAATGCCTATAGGGATCATCCAGAGGAATGCTGGAGCTTGCTCAAACCAACTGGGAGAGCCAATTCTCAAATTTTTATTGGGAACATTTACACCTCAATCAGCAAGCTACAAATCAGGGCTTGATTTATTGTTTTGTTAATTATCTAGGCTTAAGGAAGCGATATAGAAAATATTAATAGTGCAGATTAAATAAAAAGTGTGTTTTGTACTTACTGGAATCTCAACTCAGTAAGACCATTCATTGTTGTTAGGGTTACTTCTAATACTGTTACAACCATGGGATTTCAGAATCAGTGCAAACATTCAAAGCTCTCTTTCATTTCTTTTCCCATATCAACAACTCATCTAATCATCAATTTATTACAAACCTTATTTGCTGACCACTTCTAAATATTCTAAGTCAGTCTTAGTTCAAGTTAGTCCAGAGATGTGGATCCAAGATCAGAATGTAAAATAATACTGATAGACTATGAAATACAGTAAAAACAATTTATGACAAGATTTTTAAAGGATATAGTTTCTTGTTAAATTCAAATGAAATATGGTTGTTTTCTACTTCTGGCCTTTACTACATCAAGGGGCAGTACTTAGTCAGGAAGGTTTCTCTACAGAGTATTGATAATTCCACTAAGACTTCCTGTAATACCAGTTCTTTATAAGATGAGCCTTTAATGCCTCTGAAGTCAAATAACTGGAGCCCTTGTTCCCCAGGGCCAACCGCATCCCAAAAATGGAATCTCTGTGTCCTTAAGGGAAGTCAGCCCAGTCTACATGATTCTACCACATGAAGTTCATATTAGATAATGCATATTTAAACTGTAACTCAGCACCCAAAAATCTATGTTTACACTGCCCATATTCAGTCTTTGGGTGGTGGACCTTTGAAAATTCATATCGATTTGACTCATATTGCCTCTATCCAGAGCTTCCTCTGGGTATCTCATAAGATATCTTGTGTCTAGATCCCTAAAGAAGAAGGTTAAAGGGCCCCAGATTCAATGCAAGCACTCAAAATAATAGTACATATTAGGTATAGAGATATAGAACAGCTTTTATTTCAACCACTTACATGCATAAAATATGAAACAACATTAAGGACTTACAGAATCCCATAAAATGTCACTTCTCCCCTTTCCTCTATGAGTGGAAACTTAGACTTGCAGGCACTCATACAGACCATTAGCTTTGTAATAGTACTCTACAGGTTTGCAAATCCCTTGGAAACAAAAATAAACTAACCAGAAATTCTAGCAAGTCCCAGATTCTACTCTAGGAACCTCTAACTTTAAAGGACTATTTTAAGGGCCTGAAATTCCCTAAGAAAGGAAGGAAATAAACTTAGAGTTTCTACAGAAATAATACCTTTCCCTTCAGGTTTGTCCTGTATTAATAACTAAAGATAAAGGGCCAGGGCCAGGTTTGCCTCTCTGTATTAAGATTCTAAGGCCAAATGCTTATTATTTTTGTGTCCAAGATACTGCTTGAACTGTACTTCTTTGTTTATGCTCACAATTTTCAGACTAAGAACTCTTCTCTCTAGAAACCTGGGTCCAAGAACTCTTGACATTTATCCAGAAGGCTGATATTCAGGACATGCACAAAATCCCCAGCCTGCCACTGCCTTTCCACAGCTAGGCTAAAAGCTCAGGGTCTATAAACTCTTGCTACTCTACCACTGATGCTTTCTTTGAGTCATGGAATTTTGGGGCAAGAAGTCTGTGCTCATGCTTGGGCTTTACCACTCAGAGATTCATTTCTCTCAGGGTTTTGCCTTTAGCTCTCTTGAGCTCTCCTAAGGGTTATAGAAGATACCAATTACTTATCCTCAATAAGTTACTTAGAGGGTCTTAAAGTATCTGGGTTCAAGAGAGACCTTCAAAACTCTCAAGTATTAATCAATTGCCATGTCTGGTTCAATCATGATTTGAAGCAATGGTCTCATGTCAAATTGATCAGGCTCTCCTGTTGAAAACTTTGTATATACAAGAGATGGGTATAGGGATTGGAGCCATGATTTCATTGGATCTGTGAACTTCCAGATAAGTTAATTCTTTACCAATGTAGGGTACCCTTATAACTCGGGGTACTTAAGTGATGATTTTCATATGTAAAATGCTTTGTAAATTTTAAACTCTTCTATAAACATGAGTTTTAATTGTTATTGTTATTGTTGGTTTCTTCTACTCCTGCCAAACCTATCTATTTTCTATCCCTGATCATTCCTTTTCCTATAGCTATCCTTTGTTCTCACTGTTCCATAGATTTGCAATGTGTGATATATTTTCCCTTCCCATCTTTTAAAAATAAATTTTTATTAATATTTTTTGTTTTCATATCATCTTTATATCTCTTTTCATCCTTCTGTATTTCTCTCCATCTCTCTTCTCAGAATAATTTTTAAATAGCTTTTTATTTTCAATACATATGCAAAGAAAATATTCAATATTGACCCTTACAAAACCTTGTGTTCCAAATTTTTCTCCCTCTGCTCCCTCTCTCCCTCCCCATAGACACCAATAATCTAATAAGCGTTAAACATATGCAGTTCTTCTATACATATTTCCACATAAATCAGAATAATTTTTAAAGAAGAAAAAGAGGGGAAACAAAACCAATCAATACATTGATCTGAAAATTCAAAATGTTTATTATTATTATTACTTAGGTTTTTATTTAACTTTCTGTCATACAATTATACTAAATCAATACACACAAAAATCCATGGCTTCAGATTGACTTTTCTTCAGGCCCTGGTAGATCAGCTTTTTATGTTGTTATGGCTGAACTGGTGACACACCTGATGAGGAGTCTCTGAACATAGAGGAGAGATACATAGTCTATTACTGGACCGATTTAGAAAGCTCTCTGGCTTGGGTAGAACACAACAGAGCTTATAGCCCACGGACACAGCCTTTGAGAATTTAGGATCATCTCCAGACCATGAGGAAACATATCTTAAACTTATAACAACATGCAATTGTAATGGTAAAATATAAAGGAGAAATACAGTTTTGTCACAATCAAAAGATATATGGTTCTTTAACAATCTCTGAAGTTTTGTTTATCTTGAAGAGGTTTTCTGAAAGATAGAGTGGAGACAGGAATCCTAATTCATTAAACCATTTTCTGGACCTCTAAAAACAGGTGATGGTGGAGTATGAACAACTTACCCAATATTCTAGTAAAAAAGATGCCAGTAGGCATCTTCTTTTCTCATTGTACTCAGGGCTCAAAAAACCACGATTTTCCTCTTTATTGCTTTACACATTGACTGTGCTAGGCATTTTTTCATAACAAAGGAAAGAAAGGAAGTTTTTCATTGTAAAAACTAAAAAGACAGAAAAACTAGGCCATACTAAGTAAGCCCTTTGCTTCCAATTGTAGAGGTTTGTGTTTACGATGCTGGTCTTTTGTGACTTGGTGAAATTGAACTGAGGCAAATTATTTGTGTCAGGTAATTCGAGGAGTTCAAAGTGCTATCTTCCTGGGGAAGATTTCAGCTGAGCTAGGGTTGTGTTTTCAGGCAGACCTACTGACATTTGTCAAGTGTAATTTAGGAATTTGTGTGTGTGTGTGTATGTGTGTGTGTGTGTATGTGTGTGTGTGTGTGTGTGTGTGTGTGTGTGCGCGTGAGATAAGTGGAGGAAACCTGAAATTCTGGGTTCTGACATCTGCTACACTAAATTATAAGCTTTTCTGGATGAATATCTGTTCTACTACACTTTTTTTCCACTGAGCTATTTGAAAGATTTCCCTAGCAATTTTTTTGCATTATTTTGCAAAGCTTGTTTGGGGAATGTAGCCTTGGAATAAGTGGGAACTACTAGGAAAAAGGTGAAGGACAAAGATTATTTTTCCTACTATATTGTAGCTAAATTTACATAATACAAAATAAAGAAGACAATGGGCATTATCTGGTGGATTTGTGTTACTTAGGCAGCTGATCTGGATAATTCAAAAGGCTGTCGGAATTGCGGCATTTCATCACATAATTGCCACCCTTTTCTTTCAGGGGTTGGCTGTCGTTGCAGGGTTAGCTGGTATATGTTCATTGTCTATTGTGGAGTGTATTGTACAGTTGCTATGGAAGCTAATGAGAGAGCTAGTACAGGAGGAGCTCTCCAGCTAGAGGGGAATTGAGAGAAACGAATGGGTGGGACCGATTAGATATAACCTGATTTACACACTCCCTAACAGTGGGAGGATTAGGTTAGCATCACTGAACCAGGGCAACTTTGGAGGGGACTGTGGGGAGCATGGTATTCAATAGGTTTAATCTACTCTGTCCACCTAGAAGGAAATAGTCATGTGGGGAGAGAGGCTGAGTGTTAGATTTACTACTAAATGAGATGTTAGTGAGGAGAAATTGAGGGGTGATTGCAGGGAGGGCAGAATATTAAAAAAGAGAAAGAAGCCAAAAGATGATCGGGAAGTTAAGGATTCTGGACAGATGCTTAATTTCAGTGTTATGAAGTACTTACTATGTGTGTACTTATACTATGTTAAGCTCTGGGCAAAGGCAAAAACATGGTCCCTGCCCTCAAGGAGCTGCTCTTTTAAGGGAGGGAAGGGAAAGAAAACAATGCAGTGAAGGTTTGGAGCAATGAGAAATGAAACTGTAATGCTCCTAGCCCCTCCCAGGAACAGGAGTAGTCTTTGGAGGCATTGAGATGTGCACATTGCTTCTAGTGAGTCTGAAGTCTCAGGCAGCTGCCCTTCCCACATGGTGCTCACCATGCCCAGGCCATGGCCAGGGACAAGGCAACTCGAGGGGATAACTCTCACTTGTGGCGAGTGGTGGGGTGTGATAGCAATAATTGTCCAGAAGGCCATTCAGAAAATTTCCAGATGTCAAAAACGGGGATGAGTAGTCTCTGAAATTTGTATCTTTAAAAACCATAACAGAAGACGGTCAGTAAAGTATCAACAAAAGTAAAAATCATGGTTAAGAAAAAAGCAGTTAAGTCCAGAGTTATTCAGGTCTCAAAAACATAAGGGGAAAAAGGATCTGATCTTTACATGGAAATTGTTCAGTAAAACTTCCCAGGAATATTTTACAAAATATTCTTTACATATAATGAGGTCCTGGATAATGGTTAGGATTGGCAGAGAAAGCCTGAAGTACTGGTAAGAGCTCTCTTTAAGGCAAGCAGGGAATCAGTTCAGCCTTGCAATCTCACCTCTGTGAGAGATTAGGAAACCCTGCCTTGCTGTATCCAATCAGATGTCATATAATAACATAAATTCCCCCTATAAATCTGTCTTTGCTGAATCTCTTTTGGGTTAGTCTGCCACACACTCATAGTGTCTTTCTCCTTCTTATAGCTAACTCTTAGGATACTAAACTCTTCTGTGGATTTAGCCTGACAGTTAATGACACACTCCCACCTCATGGTGTACTCCTCCCCCCCCCCCACTTGCCTTTTCATTGTTAGTTGTTAAAATTCCTTTTCTTGATAACCATATGCTCTCTCAAATCTATTTCATATCTACCACTCCTGCTGCCTATTTTTCCTCTTCATTTTGTCTATAATTTCTTCTCATAAATAAATGGACCTTTTGGAAAGGAGAAAGCCATTGTGAATTCTATACATGTAAATTGCTACCAAACCCCAACATTTGCTGTTTCTACCTCAATCTCATCATATAGAAAGGCACTATCCATCTCCAATAAGGAGAAACTTAAGATTCAACTCACTTGGACACATTACTTAGTGGCAGTGCAGTTCAAAATACAATGATAAAGAAAAAAAATACTTCAACCAGAATAAAGGAAATTATAACAAACCAAAATGCATCAGTCAGGTTCACACCAGATTTATTTATTTAGTGAAAACTAGGAACAATTGGCAAAATTGGAGCATGACATATCTAAAATTGAAAAACATGGGCCATAAGCCCGGAAATCAGTGTTCAAGGAAATCTAAACATGTTATTTAAAAGCAAGAGTTGAACATTTAAGAACTAAAGAGACTTCAAAGAATTCACAGAGCAAAATATTTATTGAAACCCTGTTCTTTCCCAACATTTTTGAATAAGGCAGAACTCTCCTGAATTGAAGAATTAAGCTGATAGATCACTAATTAAGAACTTTTGTGAAGAATAAAAATAATTAGTGTTATACTGGATAATTATGGAATGTTACAGAAGAGAGTTCCAGATAAGTAAATAAATAGAAAAGACAGGTGAAGAGAGTGGAGAGGGAAAAAGGCACAATGCCCTCAAAGATAAGATGGGATGTTCAATATTTAAAAACCTACAGAATAGCACAAAATACAGAGAAGTCAATTCAGTAAGCATTTATTAAGGCTTACCATGTTCCTTGTTCTGTGCTAAGCATAGGAGATATAAATAAAGAAACTTAACATACTAATAAAAGAGGCAATATATAAAAGAGTTGAAAAGCAAAGGGAGTAGAGTAAGAGAGAAGTGCATGAGAGGGAATGGTGGTAAAATCTAGAGAATGAAGGATGGTTCAAAATGAAGGTTCTGTGAAGATCTCACCAATGGGAGAAAGGGGCCTCGGAGACAGAAGGAAAAGGAAGACAAGGCACAGTGATGAATTCCATTAAGGTTGTTAAGTTTCTTTAATAATATGTAGAAATAACAAAGTAAAACTTTTGTTTCTTTCTGTCAAACCAAATAATTTAACAGAGAATGTTGTACAAATCAAAGTTAATAAGAATAACATTACCAGAGATTTAACAGAATTTCCAAGTTGAAAAGGTATGTAAGCCATTCAGTCCAACCCATTTTAGAAAAAGAATCCCTTCTATAATAAATTTAAATGATCACCTAGTCTCTCAAATGAGAAAGAAAACACTATATGCAGAGGCAAATCATTCCACTTTTGGATAGCTTTCATTATTAGAAAGCTTTTTTTTTTTTTTTTTTTTTTTTTACACCAGGCTTAAATTTGTCTTTTTGTAATTTTTGTCCATTGTTCCTAATTCTGCTTCCTGGTGCCAAGCAGATTAAGTCTAAACCTTCATCAAGATAACTATCCTGTGCCCATCAATTGGAGAATGGCTGAATAAATTGTGATTTATGAATATTATGGAATATTATTGTTCTGTAAGAAATGACCAGCAAGATGAATACAGAGAGACTTGGAGAGACTTACATAAACTGATGCTAAGTGAAATGAGCAGAACCAGGAGATCATTGTACACGGCAAAATCAATACTATATGATGATCAATTCTGATGGACGTGGCTCTCTTCAACAATGAGATGAACCAAATCAGTTCTAATAGAGCAGTAGTGAACCGAACCAGCTACACCCAGCAAAAGAACTCTGGGAGATGACTATGAACCACTATAGAGCCACCATAGAATTCCCAATCCCTATTTTTGTCCGCCTGCATTTTGGATTTCCTTCACAGGCTAAATGTACACTATTTCAAAGTCCAATTCTTTTTGTATAGCAAAATAACTGTATGGACATGTATACATATATTGTACTTAACTTATACTTTAACATATTTAACATGTATTGGTCAACTTGCCATCTTGTGGGGGGGTGGGAAGGAGGAGGAAAAAAAGATAACTATCCTGTCTATCTATGTCTTTTCTTCTCTTGGCTAAACATTTCCAGTTCCTTCAACCAATCCATTTTTTAAGCTTTTATTTTATTTTTTTTCCAATTAACAAGCATGTGTTTTCTTTTCCTTTCCACTCACCTTTCAAAGGGTGGGGAGAGGAATTTTTGTAACAAATATGCATATTTGAATAAAACAAGATTTCAAAAATGTATGTCTTATTCAAAAATAGGAAGTCAGTAGGATAGCTCATTATTGGTCTTTTGGAATCATGGTTGGTCATTGCAAAGTTAGAGTTTTTAAGTTTCTTGAAGTTGTCTCTACAATATTATTGTATAATTTGTTCTCCTTGTCCTACTTACTTTATTCTTTATTCACACAAATAGTTCTAAAGTTCTCTGAAACCATCTTTTTTGTCATGATACAATAGTATTACATTACCTTCATATATCATAATGTATATTTGTTCAGCCCTTCTTTTACAACTTGAGCTCTGTTGAAGTTCTTCAACATCCTGGTTGCTTTCCTTTTAACTGTTTTTATCCTACCAATATGTTAGTTGCCTTTTTATCCTACCAATATGGTGTTTAGAACTAAATACAATACTTGTTTGCAATATACTATAACATGGAACCCTCATCTCCTTATTCCTAATGTCTTTCATAGTTCAGCCAATGATTGCATTAGATTTTTTGCTTGTGATAGCATTCTGAAACATTACGCAACATCAAATAATTGAAAATGGACCACATTTCCTAAGAGAAACATTAAAGGATTTCAGAATAGGTTAAAACAGAAGCCAACAATGTTATCTATATTTCACATACTTAAAGGATATATTTACATAGACTTAAATGGAAAAGTTGGACTAAAATTTATGCTATAAACTAGCTCAAGAAAATTGAAAGTAGTATTGATGACTGAATTTCATCAAAACCAAAATATTCAACAGAAATAAATAAGGTTATTTTAATTGAATTGTTTAAAAGCATTATTGAAAAATAGAGTATGTGTATTTTTAGGAGAATTAAGTTCACTGGGGATAGCTGAGTCAGCAGGAGAAAGCTATGGTTAATATGCCTGGGACCATTCAGAATATCAATATCATCCAGAGCAGAGAATGGAAACTTCCAGAGGGAAAAAAGGGGCTTAAGCTTCTCAGAAGCAGGTTGTATTTAGGCAAAAAGTTAATTTATCCATATCCTCTGCATTTTAGCTCTCTAATCTTCAATATTGTTAGATTCTGGGACTGCCTGAGCTAAAAGGCAGAACAGCTGTGCAATAAAGTCTATGCATGTGTCTACAATGTGATAGGTATATTTAGGAGCTTCAAGAAATACTCTTGATGTTGTTTTTTGTGAAACAAGATGAAGAGACTGGTTTTCAGGATGTGAAATTAAAACAGTAATCAGTACTGTGAATGAAAGGCAATGATTTTTGAGTCTAGGAGGGAGGTCCCACCGCATGAATCCTCAGTGGTAAACCTATGTGTAGAAGAGAAAGCCAAGCAGTGACCAGAAGTTAGAGCTCTTGTGGATTGTGTTTGATCTTTGATTATATGGAGCAAAGACGAGAATTCTAGAGCATGGGGAGAAACTGGGGCATTTAACAAGTAGTCCCAAGAGATTATGTATTGGCTCTGGGTCCTAGTGGCTTCTTTTGCAGCAATACTTCTTTTTTTAAAATAGCATTTTATTTATAAGATATATGCATGGGTAAAACCTTTTGTTCCAACTTTTCCCCTCCTTCCCCCACCCCTCTCTCCCAGATGGCAGGTTGACCAATACATTTTAAATATGTTAAAGTATAAGTTAAATATAATATATGTATACACGTCCATACAGTTATTTTATGCAGCAATACTAATTAGAGGAAGTAAGGAAGAAGAAGATTCTATATATTTGAATCATATGTTTCTGAATTTTCCATTTTCACATAGGAAATAGGAGTACCTGAGAGGGAGT
Source organism: Sminthopsis crassicaudata (assembly GCF_048593235.1). Taxonomy (NCBI): domain Eukaryota; kingdom Metazoa; phylum Chordata; class Mammalia; order Dasyuromorphia; family Dasyuridae; genus Sminthopsis; species Sminthopsis crassicaudata. Next base: position 290,491,798 of record NC_133618.1, read on the forward strand.
GGGAAGTCATCATTTAAGGGATTCTTTTCCTAAAAGGGTTAGACTAGTGGATGGACCTACTCATACTCACTTTTTAAAAGTCACACTTTGCTACTAATTTTAATCATACTCTAAGCTCTGTATTTGTTTGAACCTCCCAGATGCTCTTCTTTCAGACTAGTCTTTCTCCTTTTCTGAACTGAAATCTTATCTCACTTGTAGCCAGAGCTTAATTCTCTCTTTTGTATTCTTCCACATGTTCTAATCTCTATAACTTCCCTGATTTTTGTTAGTTACTTTTCTTGCTGAATAAATTTACTTGCTGTTCTCTCTTTGTGATAATCTTTTGTGGAGTCTGCAATGGGTAGGAAGGAGCTAAGCTGACAAGTGTAAGCTAAGGGCCACTATCTCATTTAAGAGCATTCTGGGAAGCAGCTTTTCCCCTCTGAACCTATCATGTCCTAGACCAGAGAAACAGTCTGGTCTGATGGCCTGCAAAACTCCCTAGTGAAGCTGAAAATGATTAAAATATATTTAGGAAATGTTTAACAAAATAAACAAAACTATGATGTAGATAACAAAATATAATGTAATAGTAATCTTTTACATCACTATGTTGCCAGCAGGGATCCCTTCAAATAACTTTCCTGGACTATGAGTATTTGAAGGGGGCAGATAGATATAATTCTAGCTCATATCCCTGTCAGAGACTGTAGGTAAGAGTTCCCAGCTTTTATCCTCTGTTCCTGTTAGCCTGAGAGTGTTCTCCTTCCTGCAAAAGTGTAGAGGGTTGAAACTATGCAATTCCTTTACAATTCACTCAGCAGAATGAATTGTATGCAATCATTCTAGCTCTTGCTTATTATCCGGGAGACATAAATATAATATCTGATTCAGCCTATTCAGTAGGTGTGGTACAAAGAATTGCCACAGCCCAAATAAAATTTGTAGCCTCCAATATATATCAACTCTTTAAATTTCAAGAGCAAGTGAGAAAGCATCCAGGTAAAATTTATATCTTGCATTTCCACTCACACAGTGGACTTCCAGGTCCTATTTATGATGGTACTTCAAAGGCAAATAGCCTTCTAACCATGTTAGCTAATACTCCTTTATTTCAGGCAGCCCAAGAATCTCATTCTAAATATTATCAGGCTACCCAAGCTTTATGTTTGTAATTTGGAATAACAAGAAAGAAATCTAGGAGCATAGTAAAAGTCTGTACAGCTTGTCTTCCTTTCCATGCTTTCAAACCCTTGTGGTTTAAGACCCACTGAAATTGGGCAAATGGATGTGATCCATTATAAATCTTTTGGTTGTCTGTCTTTCATCCATGTTGTAGTAGACACCTTTTCAGGATTTCTTTTTGGTGTTTTTACCTCCCTTCCTGAGAAGTCAGGGAGGACATGATCATCTCCTTTTTGGGGTTCTCCCCTCCCTAAGAAGTCAGGGAGGGCATGACCACCTGTGTTCTAAAACAAAAGCAGCAAAAGAGACAACCCGAGTGGTCACTGAATTCCTTATACAAGCATTTGCAATTATGGGTGTGCCACAAGCAATAAAAACAGACAATGGACCTGCATATACTTCTAAACATTCTGCACACTTTTGTGCACAGAATCAGATTTTGCACACCACTGGCATACCCTTTAATCCTCAAGGGCAGACAATAGTAGAGGAGAAACAGAGACATTAAGACACTCCTCCAAAAACAAAAGAAAGGGGGAGACACAGGTAACCCTAGAAACCTTCTAAATCTTGCTCTTTATAAATTAACTTCTTGATTTTTGACAAAGATGCACTGGCTCTGGCAGACAGGTTTTATAACCCATTGGAAGGACAGTGTCCAGTGTGAGCAACTCCACTATCTTTAGATAATCGTCAGGTGATGTGGAGAGACCCAGAAAGTGGTGAATGGAAGGAACCAGATAGGTTAACTGCCTGGGGGAGAGGGTTTATTTGTATCTCCACAGATGGAGAAGGAATCAGATGAGTGCCAACGAGCTGTATTTGTCTTGTCCATTGGAGAGAGATGGAATGGACCCTTGAAATGAAGGAGAAGACCAAGTAACATCAGGTGGTTCCATTGCTGACTGTGCCCACCTGAAAGAACCTGGCAGTTATGGCATTTGACTCATGGACATCAAAAATTGTTGGACTTCAAAACCCTCAGGAATCATTGGATTCTTTGTGATGTGATGAAACTGTTGCAGGACTTCAAAATCTGCAGGAATCATTGGATTCCCTGACACATGAAGCAATGGACAATAGATTGGTTTTGGACTATCTCTTGGCTGCTGAAGAAGGCTTATGTGTGACTGATGTTTACATACCCTCCTTCTAGGACTTCTGGAAATCTCTTACAATACCATGTTGATTTATATTATTTGTTATATCACTACTTGCATGTACAATTCCTGTTTGTTACACCACATCAAGTCTGCACTGACGGTGGAGGAGTCATCACTAATAGCCTCTGCGTTACTGCTATGTGCTTGTGTAATACCTCCCATGCTGATGGGTTTTTGCATACTTGTCTCTAATAAGGCCCTTCAACCCAGAAACCTGCTAGCAAATCCCCACTTCCCTTTGGTGCTTTTCATCTCCCCTCCTGAGATGTTGGGGAGGGTGTGATCATCTCCTTTTTGGGGTTCTCACCTCCCTGAGAAGTCAGGGGTGGCGTGACCACCTGTGTTCTAAAATAAAGTGGGAGATGTAAAGGGCTGAAACTGAGAAAGATGTGCTTGAATCAGACAACAGAGCACTTAAGGCTAATTACCTATTGGACAATGTCTCTATTAGCATATGCTTGGAAAAATGGCCCTTCTCACAGTTGATGCTGACTCAATGTTTGATGTTAAGATAATCGTAGGCAAGGATTAGAGTGTGGGGGGAGGGGTGAGACAGGCCAGAGTCACTTGGCTGCAGGCTGAGGAGGAGAAAGATGGAGATTCTGGACTCCAGAATCGGAAAGAGATCTTTGGCTAATCTCCTGGCACTTTGCCTGCTTCTCCCCCTAAAGACCAAGGACTTTTACTTATCCTGACTCTGAGTGATCCTGAGGCCTCCAGGTAGCTAGCCCATACTTGCCACAGAAGTAGGTCAGATCTCAGATCATAGCTTTGCATGCCATCTACTAGACATTTCTATATAATTGGACAATCCATGTGGACATACATTCAACTGGTCATGTCTTGCCTTAGGTGTTCCAATATTTAAAAAATATTTGGCCCCTGAGTCAGAACTTAGCATAGAGAATCTTACTTTGGTAGATCAGTTTCTAGAGGGCTTAAATGTTAGGTTCTTACTAAGTGCTAAGTTGGTACTTAACAATTCTCTAGTTCACACCTTTGGTTCTGGCCTTTAAGGGGAGTTCACCCCTTTGAACTTTTGAGGAGGAGTTTACATATGCAAAGGAGTTTATACAACCTTTAAAAGGAGCAAGTTCATTGGTTGAAGTAATTTTCCCACAAGCCCCTGAGTTCTCACACGCCCCTTCTCTGGGAGGATAAAAGAGGCAACATTGGGCCTAGAGAGTAGTCTGACTAGGATATTGAGTTTAGATGGTGGTCTGGAAGGAGAGTCTGGCTGGAGGCTCCAGAAGCTTCCTAAGAAACCTGCTCACAGAGGAAAAGATTTTACAGAAAAGAGATCTCCTCCCAGAGAAGGATTATAATTGAAGAGAAGACAGGACCTTTACACTTACCCATGCCTATTCAAAGTGTATTAGCTTGATGAGATGAATCCATTGCCCATAGTTATCTAGCAACATGTGTATATCAAATCCTACTTCTGGTTCTCAGCATGCAATTACTCTGTTTGTGTGGAACTGGTTGCATGAAGGAGGAGAAAAGGCACAGATCAGGAAGAATTTTACTTGACCATTTTGTTTGAAGTAAGCAGAACCAAGAAGAAAATATGCACATTGACCACAATAATATAAACAAAAACAATACTGAAAGATGACATAACTGAAAATAAGGAAAAAATCAAAGCAGATTCCAGAATATAAATGGCACATGTATATAATATATATGTATGTATTTCCTTCTGTTCCTTTTATTATTTTTCATGATTATTCATTTTTTTATTTTTTAAACATATATATAGTTTCCAACATACCTTTTTTTTTTTTTTAAAGATTTTTTTTGTTCCAAATTTTTCTCCCTCCTTCTCTGATCTTCCTCCTCCTCAGGGCAGCAAAGCAATTCTATATTAATAGAATAAACATGTACCATCCTTTTTACACATTTTTTTAATATTTGTAGACATTTGTATATGTGTACAAGAAACATTAGACCAAAAGAGAAAAAACCCACAAGAAAGAGAAGCAAGCAAGCAAACAAACAAATAGGTGAAAATACTATGCTTTGATCCACATTTAGTCTCCATGGTTCTCTCTCTGGACACAGATGGTATTTTTCATCCAAAGTTTATTAAAACTGCCTTAAATTATTGCATTGGTGAGAAGTTGATTATTACATATCTTGCTGTTACTATGTACAATGTTCTCTTGGTTCTGTTCACTTCACTCAGCACATTCATGTAAGTCTTTCTAGAAGGCTTTTTTTGAAATCAGCCTGCTCATCATTTCTTATGGAACAATAACAGTCATATACCATAATTTATTCAGTCATTCCCCAACTGATGGGCATCCATTCAATTTCCAGTTCCCTGCCATTACAAAAAGAACTGCTACAAACATTTTGGCACACTGACTACATTTCCCTCTTTTATGATCTTTTTGAGATACACAGACCAGTAGTGACACTGCTAGGTCAGAGTATGTATAGTTTTTAGCCTTTTAGACATAGTTCCAAACTGTTCTCCAGAATTGTTGGATTATTAAATGGTATTTATATCCACAGAGAAAAAAGACATAGGTTTATATATGTATCCATCCCCCCCCAATGCCTTCTTGTTTTTTCTATTTTTAGTGACAAGGAAAAATTGTTAATTATACAAACAAGGCTAAAAAAGACATATAGAAAGTTTTGGTTTAGTTTTAAAAGAGATGTTTACTGGGAGATAGTTACCAAAACATTCTGTATTTGATATCTCTATATTTTCTCTTTCTATATTTGTATTTTTATTTTCTCACTCATCTTTTTATGTAGTTGTAGTCACTGTGTATTTTGTTATTCTGATTCTTTGTTTATAATTTCTGACAGATTCTTAAAATTAAGTGGAACCTCAGAGGTTAGCTAAAGCAACATATTCCTGAACAAGAAACCTTGATACAACATAGATGACAAAAGATCATAGGAGTTTTGCTTGCAACCCTTCAGCAAAGAAGGCTTACTACCCCCCAATTTGGTGAGTAGCTGGTAAGTGTAAACTAAGGGCTACCACTCTCCTTAGGAGCAATAAAGAAAATAGCTTTTATTCTGAATTTATCATTCCCTGTATCACCAGAGTTTGAGGGGACAAATACACACAAACACACACACACACACACACACACACACACACACACACACACACACTTCACATTTGGATAGTTTTAATTTTAAGGAAACTTTTCTTTACGTCATTTACAATTTCTTTTACTCCCAGTCTTTTAATCTAGATAGGGCCAAGAATGAGGTTCTTTAAGTCTTCACTTCTTCAAGCTTGTTAACCCTACAGTCCTTCAATCAGCTCTCATAAAGTATGGTCTGTAGGTCCTCTACCATCTCTGTCACCTTCTTCTTGGAGGTCCCGGGTTTATCAGTGTCCTTTCTAAAAAAAAAGATTTATAAACTGGATATAATATTCCAAATAACCTCAGAGCAATGCAGAGTACACAATGGAACTATTACCTTCTGCTTTTCACTGTTCACCAATATACATACAGTCACAAGACAATTCCTTTCTTTGTGGTTCTGTCTCTGTCTTTTAAGACTTCATAAACTTTTTTGGCTAGTATATCATACCATTCACCTAGGTGTAGTTGTATGGCAGTACCATAAAATCGACAAATATTTCCTCAGATAGACTGACTTCTGCCTTTACATACCTTTTCCAACTTATATTTGTAGATCTGGGTTTTTCACCTCAACTGTAAGAAAGACTTTACAGTAATCTCTTTAAAATTTCATTTTATCCCATTCAGTTCAATGTTCTAACCTCTAGAAACCTTTTGAGATATTGACTCCACCATCCAATATGTTAACTTACCTTTTAGTCACCTACAAATTTGATAAATATATCATTTATGTCTCTATGCAAGTAATTTATAAAGCTCTTAAAGAATAAAGGGCCAAGTACAGATCCCAAAGAGTTTCTGTAATAGAGACTTCCCTCTAAGTTGACACCAAACCATTAGGGATTTGGATTCAGTCATTCAGCCATTTCCTGATCCATCTGACTGTGCTAATAGGCTGATTTACATGTCTTTTTCTTGTTCAGAAGAATTGCAAGATTTTGCCAAATGCTTTATAACTCTCTGTTAGCCACAAAGCATCTCCCAGGTTTTTATTTTTATTGTTTTTAATTGTTTTTATAATTTACTAATTATTTTTACAATATTCTCCTAGTTTTGCTCATTTCTCTTTGTAGCAATTTATGTAAATCTTTTCAGTTTTTTCTGGTCATCCTGTCATTTCTTATAGTATGATAATATTCCATTATAACGATACACAACAATTTATTCAACCATTCCCCAATCAAAGAATATCCCTTCAATTTCTAATTCTTAGCTACTATAAAGACTTCTTCTGCTAAAAAAAAGCTCATTGAGATAGACACCATAGTGGTATTGCTAATTAAAGAGTATGGAGAGTTTTATAGACCTTGCAATACTCAACACCTAACATCCATTACTTAAGCAAAGTAAGGAGAAAGATATTTTTTTAATTTTTTCTCTGGGACAAAACCTGGTTATTATAATTATGTTATAATTATAATCAGTTTGCAATTTTACCAGGTGTAATGGGCCAGAACTCTGTACTGGAAACAAGGATTCTTATAAGATGTTAACTCAGTGGAATTGATAAGACAATGGTTATCTAGTTTAGTATAGTGATTAATAGTTCTCTAGTTCAGTATGATTGATTTAATCTTACAACAAATGATGGTTCCCTAGTGATATAATGATTGGTTTATACTCAGTATACTGCATATAAATTGGGACAAACTCCACCAGAAACAGACTTGGAAGGGGACTGGAACAGACTGAGGGAAGACAGAGGACTGGAGTCTAGAGCACAAGCTCCTGGACTCAGAGAGACATTTGCATCTTTGATCAGGCTCCTGATGGCTCTCCTTCATATCTCCACTGAAACCAAGTCCTGTCAAGTCCAGAATGTGTCTTGGTTTCTGTGGGGAGGCAGGAGGACCACCACAATGATCTCTGTCTTGAAGTCTGTCTCAGTCCGAGAGCTTTTCCTATATTTCCTGCCATCTTATTAACCTCCAATTATACTTTTCTCTTTCCTTCCTCCTCAATATTTTGCTTATGTACACCACTTGCCTCAAGCACTCTTTCCCTTTAGAGTCCCTCTCCCTTTCTTATACCTTTCCCCTACTATTTCTGTTTTCCCTTATATTTAGCCTACCTCTCCCTTCCCTTTTCCTCTTTCCCCTCCCACTTTTCTATAAAGTGAGAGAAGTTTCTCTGTGAAACCAAATATGTCTAATATTTTCTCTTTGGGCCAAATCTGATAAGAATAAAATTCACACAATGTTCATCCTTCTCCCTTCTTTCCCTCAAATATAATAGGTTTCCTTTGCCTCTTTGTAAGATATAATTTCTCTCATTTTACCTCCACTTTCCCCCTTTTCTGGCACAATTGCCTTTCTACTCCTAGTTTCTTTTTTATATTATAATAGTAAAATCAGATTATACATGCACTCTCTATGTATACCCATAACAAAAATACAGTTCTTAAGAGTTCTTTTCTTTTAACTTTTTTATGCTTCTCTTGAATTCTATATTTGGAGGTCAAATTTTTTGTTTAGCTCTGGTCTTTTTATCAGAAATAAATGGAATTCATCTGTTTCATTAAATGTCCATCTTCTTCCCTGGATGAAAATGCTCAGTTTAGTGGGGTAGTTTATTCTTTGCTGTATTCCAAGTTTCTTTGCCTTTTGGAATATCAGATTCCAAGCTCTTTGATTCTTTAAGGAAGATGTTGCTAGGTCCTGTGGCTCCTTGGTATTTGGATTGAGGGTTTTTTTTTTTTTTTTTTTTCTGGCTGCTTGTAATATTTTTTCCCTGGTCCAGTAGTTCTGAAATTTAGTCATGAAATTCCTTGGAATTTTAATTTTAGGGTCTCTTTCAGTAGGTTATTGGTGAATTCTTTCAATGGCTATTTTACTTTCTGATTCTATGATATCCCGGGCAGTTTTCTTTGATGATTTCCTGAAAAATGGTGTCTAGGCTCTTTTTTCATCATGATTTTCAGGAAGTCCAATAATCCTTAGATTATCTCTCTCTTAAATCTATTTTCCAGGTCAGTTGTTTTCCCAAGTAGGTATTTTACTTTTTTTTATTTTTTCATTTTTTTGATTTTGCTTGACTGATTCTTGATATCTCATCGAGTCATTCTTTTCCATTTGTTCAGTTCTGATTTTTAGTGAATTACTTTCTTCATTTAATTTTTTTTACTTCTTTTTGTATTTGTCCAACTGAATTTTTAAATGAGTTGTTTTGTTCTATAGATTTTTTCCATTTCACAAATTCTGCTTTTTTAAATTAATTTTATAATTATAATTTTTTGACAGTACATATGCATGGGTAATTTTTTTTACAACATTATCTCTTGTATTCATTTTTCCAAATTTTCCCCTCCCTCCCTCTATTCTCTTCCCTAGATGACAGGCAAGCCCATATATATTAAATGTGTTACAGTATATCCTAGATACAATATATGTTTGTAAAACCAAATTTCTTGTTGCACAGTAAGAATTGGATTCCGAAGGTATAAGTAACCTGGGTAGAAAGACAATAGTGCAAACATGTTACACTCAATTTCCAGTGTTCCTTCTCTGGGTGTAGCTGTTTCTATCCATCATTGATCAACTAGAATTGAATTGGATCTTCTTTATGTTGAGGATATCCATTTCAATCAGAATATATCTTCACACAATATCGTTGTTGAAGTGTATAGTGATCTCCTGGTTCTGCTCATTTCACTCAGCATCAGTTCATGTAAGTCTCTCCAAGCCTCTCTGTATTCATCCTGCTGGTCATTTCTTACAGAGAAATAATATTCTAAAACATTCATATACCATAATTTACCCAACCATTCTCCAATTGATGGGCATCCATTAATTTTCCAGTTTCTAGCCACTACAAAAAGGGTTGCCACAAACATTTTGGTACATACAGGTCCCTTTCCCTTCTTTAGTATTTCCTTGGGATATAAGCCCAGTAGTAGCACTGCTGGATCAAAGGGTATGCACAGTTTGATAACTTTTTGCGCATAATTCCAAATTGCTCTCCAGAATGGCTGGATTCTTTCACAACTCCACCAACAATGCATCAGTGTCCCAGTTTTCCCACATCCTTCCAACATTCATCATTTTTTTCCCCTGTCATCTTAGCAAATCTGACGGTGTGTAGTAGTATCTCAGAGTTGTCTTAATTTGCAACAAATTCTGTTTTTTAAGGAGTTATTTTCCTTTTCCATTTCATAAATTCTGTTTTTCAGGGAATTGTTTTTTTTTTTTTTTTTCCATTTTGTCAACTTTATTTTTTAATGAGTTATATGCTTTTTCCATTCCACTAAGTCTATTTTGTAGTGAATTTTCTTCAGATCATTTCTGTATTTTCTTTTCCAAACCCTCTTGTAAAATTTTCATTTCTTTCCCCCATTTTTCTTCTAGCTCTTTTTTGAGATCCTTTTAAATTTCTTCTAGGAGAGCCTTGTGTTATGGGGATCAGGTTATATCACACTTTGGGGCTTCATCTGGAGACATTCAGCCTTTATTCTCCTCAGGGTTTGAAATCTGTTCTTCTCTTTCACTATAAAACTGTCTATGGTCAGAGTTCTCTTTGCTTTTTTACTCATTAAAAAAATGTTAAGGTATGCTTTTAGGGCAGGGCAGGTTTTCCAAGCTTCCTCTACAAGCCACAGTGAAGCAGCTGCAACTGTGCTGGGTCTGTGCTGACTCGTTCTTAGTGCTGGGTGGGTGTGGCCAAGTCCCATGAGACTCAGGTGCTTTGGAGTTCATTCTTTACCCATTGCATTTGTGTTGGATGTTTTCTAACTTCTCTGCTGATCTACGGGCTTGCATCCAGGGCAGAGTGACCAACACTGCTGTAGATTCCTCCCTATAGATAGATTCTCTGCCTGTGGAATCCTCATCACCCTAGGTTTGCAATAAAGCACTGGCGTTTGTTCTTGACCTGCCTCCCGCCATGCCTCATTGAAGCAGACCTTTTCTGGCGATCTTCAAAATTATCTTCTGTTGGTAATTTTTTGTACTCCCAATATTCGAGGATTCTGCCAGTCCAGAACTAATTCAGAGGCTGGATTTTCTAATTAGTCTGAGAATTGTGGGAGGTCAGAAGAAAACGTGTGTCCTCTCCTCCATCTTGGCTCCACACCCCTATATTCTATTTCAGTTAAATTGTGAGATTTGTATACAGCTGGACAAATAGCTTCTAATTTTTGCTTTCATTTCTTCATTGGTGATAAGTTTACCCTTTCCATTTTGATGCTGACAATTTGGTTTTCTTCTTTTTTTTCTAATCAAATTAACCAAAGAGTTATCAATTTCATTGTTTTCCCCCCATAATTTGCTGTAGGGACAGCTAGGTGGTGAGAGGATAGAGGGGTGAGTCTGGAGTCAGGAAGACTCCTCTTCCTGATTTCAAATCTGTCCTCAGACTCTTACTGGCTGTGTGGGAAAATGCTGTCTGCCTCAGTTTCCTCATCTGAAAAACGAGCTAGAGAAGGAAATGACAAAGCCCTTCAGCATCTTTGCCGAGAAAACCCCAAATGGGATCACAAATGTTGAGCACAAATGAAATATGTGAACAACCACAAAAGCACACAACTAAATAAACAAGAAAAAAAAAAGAAAAAAAAAAAAAAGAAAATTGTTAAGACTGTATCCTGGTTGGATTTCAGCAGAGAGAGAGAGAGACAAAGAGATATATGAGAGATGCCCGTTCAGGGATACATCTCAGAAGATGTTGGAGTCCTCCATTAACCCAATAGCCTGTTGTAAGGATGGCAGGGAGAAATGGTACTATAGGAACTGTCATAAGTTACAGTGAGATCCCTTGCTGAGGAACGCAGCCCTGAATAAGGGAAAAGGAAAAGCTGTATCTCTCCTGCCCTGTCCTGGTAAGTGACCTTCTTAGTTCCAGACAGTCTAAGGACAGGCTCTGCCTTTCTGAGGAACCCAGCTCTCCAGCTGAAAAGGTGTTGTAGTGCCCGAAGGAAAAGCACAGTGACAGCCAGCTGATCCTGGTTGTTTGTCCTTCCTTCTCCACGAGGACTCTGCCTCATGCCGTGACAAGCAGGTGAGGAGGTCTGGGCAAGGCCTCGGCCTCCTTTTCCCCTCCAGAGCCATCTGGATTCCAAGGCCAGATATAGATCAGGCTGCCTGGCTCCTCACAGGGTGTGAACAAGTCGGATAAATCCCTCCGTCTCTTTGGACTCATTCTTAATTAGACAGTTACACCTTGACCATCTGTAGCCTAATCATTGATTGGGTCTTGTGTCAGTCAGACTGGGCCCTGTTGAAGACCTTAGCTTAAAAAGGCTAAAGTCTCCCACTGCATCCAGGGGCCATCTTTAGGCATCCTGATCATTACATTACATTAGGAGATCATTCCACATGGCAACCAGAAGACTATACAACGGTCAATTCTGATGGACATGGCTTTTTTCAATAATGAAATGACTCAAACCAGTTCCATTTGTTCAGTAGTGAAGAGAGCCATCTATACCCAGAGAGAGGACTGTAGGAACTGAGTGTGGACCACAACATAACATTTCCACTCTTTGTTATTGTTTGCTTGCATTTTTGTTTTTTTCTCAGGTTTTTATCTTTCTATCTAGATCTGATTTTTCTTGTGCAGCAAGATAACTGTATAAATATGCATACATATATTGTGTTTAACATATACTTTAACATATTTAACATGTATTGGTCTACCTGCCACATAGGAGGGGGAAGTAGGGAAAAGTTGGAACAGAAGATTTTGCAAGGGTCAATGTTAAAAAATTACCCATACATGTGTTTTGGGAATAAAAAGTTATAATAAATAAAAATGATCCAGGGACACTGACCTCTATGCAGTTCCAAGAACAAGATAATTCATTTTCCAACTCCTGACCCTTCACTTCCTCTCTTTCACAAGCCAAGAATGTTTTCTCTCCTCATCTCTGCCTGGTTTCCTTAAAGTCTCTGCTGAAAATTCTATCTTTTAAGAGAACTATGGGGGACTGAATGTGGATCACAACCTAGTATTTTCACTTTTTTTGTTGATTGCTTGATATTTTTTTCCTCTCTTTTTTCCCTTTTTGATATGACTTTTCTTGTGCAGCATGATAAATGTGGAAATGTTTAGAAGAATTTACACATGTTTAACCTATATTGGATCATTCACTGTCTAGAAGAGGGGAGGAGGGAAAAAAAGTGAAATACAAGGTTTTGCAAGAGTGAATATTGAAAACTATCTTCGCATGTATTTTGAAAAATAAAAAGATATTATTTTTAAAAATTATCTTCTATAGGAAGCCTTTCTCAATCTCTCTTAAATCTAGTACCTTCTCTTCTATTGATTATTTCTTGTTTATCCTATATATAACTTGTTTGTACTTATTTGTTTGCTTGTTGTCTATCCCCTTAGACTGTGAACTCCTTGAGATCTGTTAAGTTTTGAGGGACTGTTCTTTGACTCTTTTTGTACAAATTGCCTCACTCATAATAGGTGCTTAATAAATGATTATGGACCTGCTAAATTAAAAATGCTTTTCCTCTAGTTTAAAATCCTTTACAGAGCTTTCCCTGTAGAAAAGTGGGAAAAAGCAAAAATCAGGGCCTTCCCTTGAAACTGAGAAAAGTGATAACCAAAACTTAACTCTTTTCTAGATAGCTGGCATTAAGACTTATCCAAGGACAAAGTCTGTCTCTTTTTGAAATTTAAGGTTAATCTTGATCACAGGAAGGAACTCTTAGGAGAACTGGTCCAAGAAGGAACTGAATGGTGACTATTGGGATGCTAATATCAAACTCTATTTTAACATATTATTATCTTTTCCTCATTCAAGATTACCTATAAATGTTACCTATAAATGTGAATAATGTCAGAAGACATGGGAGGCTGTCAATTTGAACTTCTCTTAAACTATTAAGCCTAAATCATAGTGTACAGCATTATTATTAATATTTTTTCTTGACAGGTTAATGGTGCCAGTTAAATGGTTGCTTGGATATCAATGTCTAAGAGAAAATAATTATTGAATATAAGAGCTTCTCTTGTAAAGACATCTGTAACCAACTAAACAGAAGTATGGATCCTTTTAAACCCTTTTAGAAAGGATTTTGGAGGACAGCCTTCCCACCTTCATTGACTTCTGAGTAGGCTCACAGAATGAGGCTGTTTAAGGTCAGCTCTATCAGGTAGAGTAAGGTGCATGTAACATCTGGTGCATCTTCATGGATGATTTACTGTTACACATACTAACAAGATAGAAATACTAATTAGACTTACACTTCTTACAGCATGCAATAAAATCTTGTTAATCAATATGTGCAAACAATACAGCGATCAATACCCTCTGGGGGGAAAAAACATTAATCAACTTCTTAGAAATATTTGTAAACAAATCTTTCATGATGGCACTTATGACAAACTTTCCTTTCTGCCCAACCAGAGACAGTGTTTTCCTCTTCCGTGGACTGTCCCTGGCAATCAGTACTGCCTTCAAATGAACATGGGCATTTTACAAATGCTGGAGCCCATCCCAGTTGTAACCCAGAAGTAGTTAATGACTAGGATCTCTGGTGGGTTTCTTACATTCTAATTATGGGCGTTTCTAATTTGTTTGGCACAAAGGTTGATTGGTAATTTGTTATATAAACTATGGACAAAGCAGTTTATAACATTTTTCTATTGGTTGTCTGTCATATGAGAGTTCACATTTGCTTATCAATTGTATAAGAACACACATGTTGTTTCAAATTACCTGAGTGCTTAAGTTACCATTGAAAAAACTTATAGAAAAACAATTAAAATGATTATATTATAACTATGAGATCACAAGGATTCCTCCCAAAGTGCTTGGTTATTTAATCAGAAGATCCTTTTGCTTATTAAAAAATACTTCATTACTTCAGTCTGAAATTCTTCTAGTCATTTAGAATCCCTGATCACTATGGGTCAGTGACCCATTGGTTTGAAAGATGGCTTGACTTAATGAACCACTGGATCTTCAGCAATGGGAGACAAGACTAAAGAAGCATATAAGCCAAGGAAAAAGATCAAGCTTTTTGCTGTCAGAATAGAGCTGGACCTGGGCTCCTGAATTCTAAGGACAGATCCTGCACCATACAGTTAACATCGACAATGAGTGACCACCTTGGGAAAAGTTGGCAGAACCTCAAACTGGGGAATAAAACATTTTAAAATGTCTATACCTAGAAAAACTGATATTCTATCTCATCTACCAGGGAAACTAAACATTCAATTTCTTAGATAAACTGGCCAAATGACAAAAAACTAAAATACTTTGGCCAAAAAATTTTTTTTTAATTATCCTTGTTTAATAGACATTAAGAGTGCATTCTGTGAATTTTTTATTGTGTGAATGAATGATTGCTAGTAATAAAAATATTTGTTTTTTCTGTTTTCTGTAAATGGATATCTGTTAAATTCAAAAGGAACTCAATCCATAAACAGAAGTGACTTGATTTTTTATTCAATGATTTAAAAAAGAAGCAGAAAAGAAAAAAAAGTGTGAGAAAAAAATGTTCTTTCACAGTTTGCAATTTTGAAGCTAAACCTTATATGATGTTAAAGAGTTGTCTAATGAGTGTGGGTCTTATGACCAGGTGTTCACTAGGGAACCAACAAGTCAGGGCATTATGTGAGTAGTTATAATAAAGGCTTTTAAGATTACATGTGGCTGTTCTTGAGCGTGCTACCGGTTATTAAGCTATAGATTCAAGAGATCATGGCCAGAGACCTTTGAAGGCCTCAGAGAAGGCGAGCCGGGTAGAGTTGATACTGCAAAGGTCCAGTGGTCAAAGGTACTCTGTTGGGCCTAGGACAGACTAGTAATTGTAACTGCCAGGAGTGCATGTTACAAATAAATATAAAAAGACTAGTAAAATAATTTGGAAAAATACAAAATTCAATTTTTGTTATCTAGTTTGCTTTAATACAATGAGTTTCTGAATAGTTGGCAGAATTTAATTGCCTAAGTAAATTTAAAAATAAAGTTATAAAAAAAATTAGACTATATCATGCATTTGCAAGTTCTTGAATAGAAAACAAATTGGAAATGATTTACATGACAAAAATGAGAAACTGTCTGTAAAACTGGAGGTTTCTACTCTTATTTTCTTCAAGTACAGATCTAGTCATATCATCTCCTCCCTTCTTCCCTTTTCAATAAACTGCAAACGCTTTCTATTGGGTTCTATGATCAAATACAAAATGCTCTATTTGATATTCAAACCCTTTCCAGATCTAGCCCTTCCTATTTTTTTGTCTTCTTAGACCTTACTTCCCAATAAGCACTCTTGATCTAATGACTCTGGCCTCCTACATGTTCCAATAAGATACTCCATTTCTTGGCTTTAGAAATGTTCTGTTTTCCATGCTTAGAATGCTTTCTTTCTTTCACTCTGCTTCCTGACTTACCAGGCTTTCTTCAAGTCTCAATAAAAATTCAACCCTTTTAACTATAGTGCTTTCTTTTCATTAATTATTTTCTATTTATGCCATATTTTAACTTGTTGTACATATTTATTTGCATGCTGTCTCCCTCATTAAATTATAAACTCTTTGAGGGCAGGAACGATGCTTTGCCTCTTTTTTGTACCTCCACTGCATAGCTCTTTGTTGGCATGTGGTAGATGTTTTATATATATATATATATATATATATATATATATATATATATATATATATATATATATATATATATATATATATATATATATATATATATATACATATATATATATTTATATATATATATTTGTCAGTTAAAAGCAAATTTTTGCAATTAATTTGGGATATAAAAGAAAATTGTCAATTAACACAAAAATTCAATTGAAATTAGTTCTGAAAATGCAATTTGAACTATGATTTGAAAGCACAGAAGTATGAGGTTAAGAAATTACAACAATTTTGGAAAAAATATTGAACAGTTTTTAAAAAGCCAAATTCAGTTCTATGATTTGTTAGGCTCAGTTTGGACTAACAGTCAGTTTAAAAAATTAAAAAGGAAATTAGAGATGGTTCTTCAACTCAAAAAACAATGAGATACATAAAGGTGCTCTTAAAAAATAGAAAATTCCATAAAGTAACATGAATTCATTTAAAATCTAGATGAGTGATTTCAATTTCTGATTCTAATCAGGAGCAGGAAAAAAGAAACAATAATTTTTTTTTTTCTACAGAGATTATGCAAGATCCTTTTTTTGTGCCAGCTCTTAGGAAAAACAAAAAAACCTTCAGGAAAAAAACTTATTTAGAATTTAGGAAAGCTGCAATGCAAGTTTTAAAAAAACTAGTCCTCATTTATAATAGAGAAAAATAGCAAGATTCTTGTAAAGTTGTGAATTCTACTTGAAGAAATGCTTATTTCTTCCTCTGAAAGCTGGAGTTAGTTTTTACTAATGGTTTCCAAGCTTCATTTCACAGATTGTGGTATTCCTGTAGATGCGGAAAAGTAGCTGAAATCAGGCAGCAAATTTTAAAATTGATTAATTGGAGATAATTAATATTCACAGCATAGACAATCTGTGCTCTGAAAAGTAACTGAAAAAGTAACTGTGACATTTTTGTAGTTGAGAGCAAAAGTAATAACTACTTGATACTAGTTTCTGAATTCAACTAGTATAGAATACCAAAAACTTGTATGAAAAAAAGATGAATGGAATGAATTTTTTTCATGTAGATGATCTAGAGGTGCATTCAACTAATTGGATTAAGGTTATTTGACTGGCAATATATTTTGTTTTTTACATTCATTAGGTTAAGTTTGTAGTTTTTTACATTGTGATTTCAGGAAAATCATTGTATGAAAATGCTTTTGAAATGAAATATAGTATGAGTCATATCTAACATTGAGAGATTAGATTCTCCTTGAACTGAATGCTTTGGCTTTATGAATTATGAGGCATTTTCTAGTAAAAACTGAGTCCTTTCCAGCCTCTAAATTCAAATATATATACTTAAGTTTGTCAAAGAATCAATTTGCATTTGGTTAACAAAACCTTCCTTTCCAAAGCTCTGGAGATCTTTACCTCCTACTTGAAGTTCTAGAAAGACCTTTCCCTGAATGATTATCAATCTTCCTTAGGAGATTGAGTTTTTTTTAAATTAAAAATTTTTATTTTCAATTTTCCTCCTTCCCTCTTCCCCCCACCTTTAATAGAAGGCAAGACATCTATTTATTATACAAAGGAAGTTATGCAAAACATATTTCCATATTAATCATGTTATGTAGTGGGGAAAGTGAAATTAAGTGGGAAAAAATGCCTCAATCTGTGCTTTGAGTTCATCAATTCTTTCTCAAAAGGTAGATAGCATTTTCATCAGAGGTTTTTTGGAATTGTCACGGATTTCTGTATTGGTCAAAGTAGCTAAATATTTTACAGTTGATTATCATTACACTACTGCTGTTACTGTTTACGGTGATGGGAGCTGGGTCCTATATATAATCTAAAAAAAAGTTAAATAGAAAAATTCAGGCCGTTGATAAATTGTCAGTATCTGTGTTTTGCAGATGACATAAAGCCTATTCAAAAGAAAATTTTTTTTTATAAGTATAATCCAAGGCCATCCTGGGAATAGCTAGGCAAATTTTTAAAAGGAGCCTAGATTTCCTTGCCTTGTTCACAGAACAGTTTTGACTTAATTTCACTTCTTTTCAACTTTTATTAACCAGTGAAGAAGATTTAGATCTTCTACAAAGTTTGTTTTTATAACCAAGGTAATTCTTTCATCCTTGCATAACACACTGAACAAAAGAGGGGAATCAGTGTTAATTGAAGTTGTTGAGACAGTGCTGAATGGTTGGGAAAAAATATTTGTTTTTAAGAGTCCAAGAAAATCTTTATATTTATAATATTACCATGTCTATTTCATCTACGATACTGAGGTACACGATACTGAGAAACCAGGCCAATACAGAGGCAAATGAGGAGATTCAACTAAATTCAATAAGACCTGATTTCAAGTTCAAGTTCTGCCATAGATATAATCTTGGTCAAGTTACTTAATTGATTTTAGCTTATTTCTTTTTCTGTTAAATACAGATAGTGGCAGTATCTACTTTACAGGATCGTTTTGAAGATTAAGTACTTGATAAACCTTTAAGCGCTGTGTTATATAAAAACCAAATATATATTGTAGTAAGACTAAGAGAGCATTATTCAAAATGAGTTTTTTATTATAATAAAAGTTTATTTTATTCAAATGTCTAAAGGCTATAAAACAATTTATCTTTATTACATATGTTTATGTATAGTTCACAAATTGTACTCTAAATGCACTTTTGGTTCTATGGATCTGAAGGTAAAAGGGCAGGGTGACCTTTTGATTAACTTTTCTCCTGTCTAGAGAAGACATGTCACTCCAGAGAAAGAGATTGTATCTATCACTTCTGAGATGGAAGAATCTGTACATTTATCCCTAATGAATGTCTTTTTGTAAAGAACTATGAAACGCTTAGATGAGAATATGAGAATTCCATTAAAGCAGCCGGCACACATTTGTTGTTATATATTTTTATTTGCCACTTCCTTCCTTGGTGACCAAAAATATAGTCTTTCTTTTTTCAATAGTATTTTATTTTTTCCAAATACAAAGTTTTCTCCCTCCCTCTCTTAACTTACCCCTCTCCAAGATAGTAAACAATCTGATATAAGTTAAATATGTGTAATTGTTTTAAACATATTTCCATATTTGTCATCTTGTGTAAGAAAATTCAGATCAAAAGAGTAACATCTATGAGAAAGAAAAAAAAGCCTAAGTAAATAAACAATAATAAAAAGGTGAAAACATTATGCTTTGATCCACATTCAGTTTCTATAGTTCTCTATCTTTATGTGAACAACATTATCCATCCCAAATCTATTGGAATTGTCTTGAATCACTGAATTGTTGAGAAAAGCCAAGTTCATCACAGTTGATCATCGCATAGTCTTGTTGCTGTATATAATGCTCTCCTGGTCCTGCTCATTTCACTCAGCATCAGTTGATGTAAGTCTCTCCAAGCCTCTCTGTATTCCTCCTGTTGCTCATTTCTTACAGAACAATAATATTCCATAACCTTCATATACCATAATTTACCCAACCATTCTCCAATTGATGGACATCCCTTCAATTTCCAGTTTCTTGCTACTACAAAAAGTTTCTTGCTGCTATAAACATCAAAAATGTATTCTTTAAGAAGATATTTATTAAGTGTGCATATTGATGTGAAATGTCTATAATGTTTCATGTGCAAATTGTTGTGTTTAACGACCATATTATTCTCCATAACATCATTGAAATTTGTAAGGTTATAAGATTTTGCCATGGATCCTAGAACTTGTGATCTGAGAATGGGACCATAATGGTAATTTTACTCTAGGATCTAAAACTGGGAATGTATGTAGAGAGTTAAAAGCTGTTCCAATGATTGTATATTGGCTCTTTAAAAACCTGTTATTTCCCAACAATATAATTGCTCTAAGACTTTAACTGGTTGAAATCATTTTCCTATATGTGACTAGCACATGGCTGTCCTGATTACCTAGGAGAGGTAAGAGAGTTGTAACTTGTACTTTGCTGATAAAACCAGTAATGAAGTTCCAGTTGGGAAGATACATAAAATTTTAGAAAGATATTGTAACTTGCTGGTAAAGTTAGAAATCCTGCTGAATGAGCTCTAGGGATTTAGGGAGTGCTCCGCAACAATTCTGCTCCAGACAAAGCTCTAAGAACTCTCCATTCATTCCTTGGTAGTAAGTGAAATGGCCTAACAGATTAGATTGTCCAACAGGATAAAACAATGTTCCGAGGCTGAGCGTGTCTAGAATGAGCAGTCTCACTCTTCAAGGATTCATTCTGACTGGAGTGGTGCTGAGGGTACTAGGGTCAGGAGAGGAGCCCAACTACTCATGATGCATCTAGGACCCCACTAAGGAGTTCCGGCCTTGCCTCAGGGCTGGCGAGGATCCTGGGCCCTGAGTGCTCTTCAGCACAAGTGGGGCCCACAGCCTCACTGCCCAGCTCTGGGAAAGCTGTCCGCTGACGAACTTCTCTGGGCAGCCACATCCTGACACAACTTTCTGTATGACTTCACAACATCAGAGACCATCAGAGAAGGTGCTGTAATCCATGAGCTAAGCAGAACTGAATTAGCTCAGAAGAAATAGGGGGTCACAGAGTTTGAGAATCCACCCCAATACTCACAGGACCTGTTTGTGTCCCGCCTGTGGCAGAGCACCCCGTGCTTGACTCTAACAGAGAGATGCCATTTTGGTCTTCTTCAAGAGTGAAGGGCGACAACTAACCTCCTGGGGAGCCCGGGTCGGACATAGTAAGTGCTCAGTTACTTAGCATGGAATAAACACATAGTGGACTTTCTGACCTTTACAAACACTCAGCAGCATAAAATATTGAGGTAATGCTATAATGACAGTATTTCATAAACTTTGTTGGATTCAACAAATAATAGTAAGTACACTTTCCCAAAAAGAATGATAGCTAGATGGAAGAACAAGTTTATGAATTAGGAAGAAATATACTGTTAATAACTGTGTCTAAAGAAATCAGAGTATCTATTTGCCACCCAGCAGAATTAAGTAATTGCCTTTAAACTCAAACAACTTTGTTAATCTGCATAGTTTTTAAGTTACTGTCAGAGATGAAAGGATTGAAGTATGTTTAAACACTGTATTTTTTTTTTTTTTTTTGTATGTAGTCACTGTTTTGCTTTCCCCGCCCCAACTCAACTTTTTCTGTCACTTGGAATACTATTATAGAGTTGAGAACAGTTTTTGTCATCTATTTTGCTGCATTCAAATAAGCAAAACAGAGAACTCTATTTTTTGAACCAATTAGAGTAATGAATGCATCTTGCTACTGATTAGCAGGTACAAACTTGAAGCCTAGAATTAATAAACATAGGATATGCTTCAAATTGTGCAGAAGCACAAATGGCATAATTATGGAAGCATATTTCATCCTTTGCTCCTTTTAAGTTTCTTTGGACATATTAAGAAACGCTATTATTATAGCCTATAATCTTTTCTTTTTAGGAAAGTGGGAAGAATAAAGGGTAAGGCCTTCCTTTAAAATTGAGTAAGGATAGGGGTGTGCTGAAGCCTACTCAAACCCCTTGGAAATCAGCAAATGATATAAATCAGGCCTTGATTTATTGTTTTATTGAGTGCTTAGATTTCAGAAAGTGTTAATAATACAAATTAAATTTAAACTGAGTTCTGAGTACATTCTCTTCATTCCCTATCATGGTTTTTAAAAATTTATCAGCATGTCCGTAAGTAAGGGTGCTAACTAAACAAAGTTAAAGCTAAAAAAGATTTAATTAAAAGAGAAAAATAGGAAAATTACATTTTTAAAAAAAGAACCATAGATAATGAAGGAATATCAATAGTAAACTTATATGCACCAAGTGCTATAATATCCACATTTTAAAAGAAGACACTAAATGGATCACAGTTGGAAATAGACAGCAAAAGTACAATAGAGAGGGACTTCAATCTTCTCCTTTCAGAGCTAGATAAATCTAATCAAAAAACAATTGAGAAAAAAGTCAAGGAGATGAATAGAATCTTAGCTATATATGATACTATTTGGAGAGAATTAGTGGAAATAGAAAGGAATACACTTTTTTTCTCAGCAGTACATGATACTGTTACAAAAGTTGATCATATATCATATAATTATATAGTTAAATGAATAAAAGAAGTATTGAATGCATTCTTTTCAGATAATGAGAAAATAAATTTATATTTAATAAGAGACTATGGAAACACAGATGAAAAATTAATTGGAGATTAAATAACCTAAACTTAAAAATGTGTGGTTTAAAGAATAAATAATTTTGTTAAAAAAATGAAAATAATGAGATAGTATACCAAAAACTATGGGATGTGGCAAAAGCAGTAATCAGACAAAAAACTCTCTCTCTAATTGCTTATATCAATAAAACAGAAAAAGAAGAGATTAATGAATTGGGAATGCAATAAAAAACAAATTAGAAAAAGAACAAATTAAAAATTCCCCAATTAAACTCCAAATTGAAACTAGAGATGAGATTAATAAAATTGAATATAAGAAAGTCACTAAGTTAAATAAAACTAGGAGCTGGCTTTAGGGGGAAAATCAATAAATTCAATAAAGCATTGGTTAATATAATTAAAAGAGAGAAAAAAACCAAAATTATTAGAAGGAAAATTAAAAATGTAAACAAACCACTAATGCAATTAAAGCAATTCTTAGGAGATATTTTGCTAAATTTAACAATTTAAATAAAATGAAGAATGCTTTAAAAATATCAACTACCTAGATTAACAGAAAAAGAAATAAAATATCTAAATAAATCTATTTTAGAAAAAAGAAATGGAAATGGACATAAATGAGCTTTCTAAGAAAAATATGGATGGATTTAAAATAAATTCTACTAAATATTTAAAAGTTTGCTGAATTCCAATATTAAATAAATTATTTGGAATAATAATCAAAGAAGGACTCCTATGAGATTCCATTTATGAAGCAAATATAATGCTTATACCAAAACAAGGAAGAGCAAAATTAGAGAAATAAAATTATACATCAATTTCACTAATATGAATGCAAGAATCCTAAATAAAATATTAGCTTAGCTAGGTGACTATAATAATATATCACAAAGATTATATGCTTTAAAAATCTCAATTGCCTAGATTAACAGAAGAAGAAATAGACTATCTAAATAAATCTATTTTAGAAAAAAGAAATGGACATGGACATAAATGAGCAAGTAGGATTTATACCAAGAATTCAGGAATAGTTTAATATAAGAAAAACTATTAACACATTTGTTTATGTCAATAATAAAAATAACAAAAATCATATAATTATATTAACAGAGTCAGAAAAAGCTTTTGCAAAATATAACACTCATTCCTCTTAAAACGTTTTGAAACCATAGACAAGAAGCATCTACCTAAAACCATCAGCAAGCATTATTTATTAAGGGGACAAGCTAGAAGGCTTCTCAATAAGATCAGGAATACAATAAGGATGTCCATTATCATCAATATTATTCAACATTGTATTAGTAATTTTGGCAATAGCAATAAGAGAAGAAAAAGAACTTGAAGTAATCTGAATGAGCAATGAGGTAATAAAACTATTTCTTTTTTGCAAATGACAGGATGATATACTTGAAAAATACTAAAGATTTTCATTAAAAAACTAGTTGAAACAATAATATTAGCAAAGTAGTAGGATAGAAAATAAACCCACATATATCATCAGCATGTCTATACATCAACAGCAAAATCCTGAAAGAAGAGATAGTAAGAGATACTCCAATTAACATAATTGTAAGCAGCCTAAAATTCTGGGAGTATACCTGGCTAGACAAACCCAGGAACTTCATGAACATAATCATAAAACACTTTCTATATGAATAAAGTTAAATTTAAATAACTGAAGAAGTATTAATAGCTCCTAGGTGGGCAGATCCACTATAATAAAATAGATCCAAATTCTACCTAAACTAATCTATTTATTCAATGCCATTCCAATTAAATGACCAAAAAAATTTATTGAGCCAGAAATAATAAGAAAATTAATTTTTTATTGAATGAGAGGTCAATATCAAAGGAATTAAAAAGAAAAAAATATATAAAGAAAGTAGGTATAGCAGTACTAGATCTTAAATTGCAATATAAAGTCATAATTATCAAAACTATCTGATACTGGCTAAAAAATAGAAAGGTAGATCAGTGGAACAGAGTAGTCATACAATATATAGTAGTAAATGATTATAGAAACCTTGTGTTTGAGAAAAGTAAAGATTTAAGTTTTTGGGATGAGAATTCATTAGTTGGTAAAAATTGTTGGAAAAAATGGAAAGCAGTTTGGCAGAAACTAACTATAAACCAATATCTTATACCATTTACCAAGATACTTTCAAAATGATATAAGACCTAGATATAAAGGGAGATATCATAAGTAAATTAGAAAGACATTACCTAACAGATTTATGGGTAGGAGAATAATTTATGACCAAGAGATAGAGAGCACCATGAGATGTCAGGTAGCTAACTTTGATTGCATTAAATTAAAAGGGATTTATATAAATAAAACCAATGTAACCAAGATTAGAAGGAAAGTAGAAAATTGGGAGAAATCTTTTTATAGACAATTTCTCAGATAAAGATATCATATGTCAAAAATGAAAAGAATTCTGTCAAATTTATAAGAATATGAATCATTCTCCAATTAATAAAAGATCAAAAAATATGAACAGGTAATTTTCAGATGAAAAAATCAAAGATGTATCTCTATGAATAGATACATATGTAGTCATATAAAAATATTCTAAATCATTATTGATTAGAGAAATGCAAATTAAAATAACTTTGAGATATCATCTCACATTGATCACATGGGTCAAAATTATAGTAGAGGGTAATGACTAATGTTGGGAGAGGATATTAAAAAACAGGGACATTAAAAATGCTCTATTGATAAAATTGTTGAAAAGATCCAACTATTATGGGGGGCAATTTGGAACTTTGTTTAAGGGCAATAAAACTGGTCATACTTTGACCCAACAATACCATTAATAGGTCTGGATCCCAAAAAAATAAAAGAGAAAAAGAAGTTCTTACAGTGTTTTGTACATAGTAAGTGCTTAATAAATGTTGTTTTTTTTCCCCACTCATTTATTCCTTCATTCTTTCCCTACAGTTTCTTCCAGAGATATTCCTTTCAATCCTTTCCCTTAATTACTATTTTCTTCCCTAAACATGTCCAGATCTTCATCTCTAAAGAACTCCACTGATGTCAGAACCCTGCCATTTCCTTGAGCTCACACCCTTGCCACATGTTCCCAGCTCTAACCCATGGTGGCATGTATCTCCATGACTCCCTCCCTTCTCTTGCCCTACCTGCCCCATGTGTCTCTCACTAGAGTACTGGGAAGACTGAGTGAGCCTGCCTACTCGTAAACGAGCAGTTCTAGCATCCATCACACACAGGGACTGGGCACAGATGCTGCTCATCTCTTGGCACAGGTGACATAGCCGCTGTTTTTGTGGTGGCAAAGAATGGGAAAACGAGTAGATGCCCATCCATTGGGGAATGGCTGAACTATTTATGGTGTATAAAAGTCATGGAATATTATTGTTCTATAAAAAATGTAGGGGCAGCTAGGTGGCATAATGCATAGAGCACCAGGCCTGAAGTCAGAAGGATCTAAGTTCAAATCTGCCTCAGACACTTAACACTGACTAGCTGTGTGACCTGGGGTAAGTTACTTAACCCAATTGTCTCAGAGAAAAAAGTTGAACAAGCTGATTTTAGAAAGTCCTGGAGAGATTTACATGAACTGATGCTGAGTGAAATAAGCAGAACAAGGAATACATGGTATGCAGTAACAGCAAGATTGTGCAATGATCAACTGCAAAAGACTTGGTTCTTCTTAGCCGTGTGCTGATCCAAGGCAATTCCAATAAACTTTGGATAGAAAACACCATCTACACTCAGAACTATGGATAATAATAGTAAATCAACACC
Source organism: Sminthopsis crassicaudata (assembly GCF_048593235.1). Taxonomy (NCBI): domain Eukaryota; kingdom Metazoa; phylum Chordata; class Mammalia; order Dasyuromorphia; family Dasyuridae; genus Sminthopsis; species Sminthopsis crassicaudata. Next base: position 290,517,701 of record NC_133618.1, read on the forward strand.
TGCCATGTCCACTTTTTTTTCTGATTGTTTTACTCTTGGGGTTTTTCCTTTTGTTCTGAATTTTCTTTCCCAACATGATTCATAAAGAAATGTGTATTAAAAATTAGTGTTCATATACAATCAGAAAAAAGAAAACAATAAAAAAGAAATTGTTTAGTGGGATGGGTGGGTAGTGGGACAACGAAATAAATGCCTATAAAATTATATATATATATATATATATGTATATATATCTATATACATATATGATTTTTAAAAAGATACATGCAACAGACCCTACTCTCAAGAAATTGACTATCTAGACACAAACTAATTCAAGAGAGTCAAATGAAAATATAAAGGGGAGTTCCAAGTAAAGTGTTATGAGAAATTTTCTCACTTGTGAACATATTTTTTTCTTTTTTTCTTTCCTTTAAAAATTAATTAATTTTGGTTATACATATACTTTTTTTACATATTTTCTTATGAATCATGTTGGGGGAGAAAAACCAGAACAAAAGGGAAAAAACCACAAGAGAAAAATTTAAAAAGATAAAAAAAAGGAAAAAGTGAATATAGCATGTGCTGTGGTTTACATTCAATCTCCTCTCTCTGGGTATCTTTTTTTTTTTTTTTTCTTTTTGGAGAAATAACATCCCATCACCCAAAAGTCTTCATCACAAGTTAAACTGTGAAAGAGGTTTAGAGGATTCGGGGGGAGTGGGAGCTATTTGTAAAATCATATATTTATAGTGGGAAGAAACCTAAAAGGCTATTAAATCAAATAAAAAATGCAAGCAAACATCAATAAAGTTGAAAATATCATGTTGTGATCCACACTCAGTCCTCAGAATCCCCTCTCTGGGTACATATGGCTCTCACCATTACAAGTCTATTGGAACTGTCCTGAATCACCTCATTATTGAAGAGAGCCATGCTCATCAGAATTGATCCTCATATAGTCTTCTTGTTGCCATGTACAACTATCTCCTTGTTCTGACTCACTCAGCATCAGTTCATGTAAATCTCTTCAGACCTCTCTGTATTCATCCTACTGATTGTTTCTTACAGAACAATAATATTCCATAACATTCATATACCATAATTTATTCAGCCATTCTCCAATTGATGGGCATCAGTTTCCAGTTCCTTGCCACTAGAAAGAGGGATGCCACAAACATTTTTGCACATGTGGGTCCCTTTCCCTCCTTTAATATCTGTTTGGGATATAAACCCAGTAGTAACACTGCTGGGTCAAAGGGTGTGCACAGTTTGATAGCCTTTTGGGCATAGTTCCAAATTGCTCTCCAAAATGGTTGAATCAGTTCACAACTCTACTAACAATGTTTTAGGGTCCAATTTTCCTAAACTCTACAACATTCATCATTATCTTTTCTTGTCATCTTAATCGATCTGAGAGGTGTGTAGTGGTACCTCAGAGTTGTTTTAATTTGTATTTCTCTAATACTGGCAGAGCATTTTTTTTTTCATAAGACTAGAAATGGTTCTAATTTCTTCATCTGAAAATTGTCTGTTCATATCCTTTGACCATTTATCAATTGGAGAGTAGCTTGTATTTTTTAAAATTTGAGTCAATTCTCTAGACATATTAGAGATTAGATGTTTATCAGAAGCCTTAGATGTAAACATTTTTTCCCCTGTTTATTCTTTCCTTCTAATCTTGTCTGCATTGGTTTTGTTTGTACAAAAACTTTTTAACTTAATATAATCAAAGTTATCCATTTTGTATTTCATAATGTACTCTTAGTTAATCTTTGGCTTCCTTCTCCACAGATATGAGGTATCCTTTGTTCTTCTAATTTGCTTATAATATTCTTATGTCTAGATCATGAACCCATTTAGACCTTATCTTAGTATAGATTGTTAGGCGTGGGTCAGTGCCTAGGTTCTGCCATACTAATTTCCATTTTCCCCAGCAATTTTTGTCAAATAGTGAGTTCTTATCGTAGGAGCTGGGGTCTTTAGATTTATCAAACAGTAGATTATTATAATCATTGACTATTACATCTTGTGAACCTAATTTCACTGATCGGCTACTGTATTTCTTAGTCAGTACCAAATGGTTTTGATGACCGCTAATTTACAATATAGTTTTCAGTCTGGTACAGTTAGGCCACCTTTGAAGCATTTTTTCCATCAATTCCCTTGAAATTCTTGACTATTTTTGTTCTTCCAAATGAACTTTATTATTTTTTCTAGCTCTGTAAAATAATTTCTTGGGAGTTTGATAGGTATGGCACTGAATGAGTTGATTAATTTAGATAGAATTGTCCTTTATATTATATTAGGTTAGCCTACCCATGAACACTTGATATTCTTCCAATTGATTAGATCTGACTTTATTTGTGTGGAAAGTGTTTTGTAACTGTGTTCAATATAGTCCCCGACTTTGCCTTGGCAGTTAGACTCCCAAATATTTTATATTATCTATAGTTATTTTAAATGGAATTTTTTTCTGTATCTTGATGCTGGAGTTTGTTAGTAACATATAGAAATGCCATTGATTTATGTAGATTTATTTATATCTTTGTTAAAGTTGTAATTGTTTATAGTAGTTTTTTTAGTTGATTCTCTAGGATTCTCTAGACATACCATCATATCATCTGCAAAAAGTGATAATTTGTTTTCCTCATTATCTACTCTAATTCCTTTAATTTCTTTTTCTTCTCTTATTGTTAAAGCTAATCTTTCTAATATGATATTGAATAGTAATGGTGATAGTGGGTAATCTTTTTTTACCCCTGATCTTATTGGGAATGGTTCTAGTTTATCCCCATATCATATGATGCTTGATGATGATTTTAAATAAATGCTATTGATCATTTTAAGAAAAACTCCACTTATTCCTATACCCTCTAGTGTTTTTAATAGGAATGGGAAGTTCTTTGATAATAGATCAAGAGCTCTGTATCACAGTGTTTCTCCATTTAAAAAAATCAATGCTATTCCAAAATGTCTCTCTTAAAATATTTCTCTATTTTCTTGTTTTGTAATTGGTCACTTATACACACTTAACTCCTCTTTCCTATAAGGTTTAAGACTTTTCTCTAATGTTTTAGTCTGTTAGGTCATCTAGTCATATCAGGTCTGTTAGTGTATCCAGGTGGTCCATCCAACCCAGTCAGTTCCAAGTATGTTATCCTAAATGTTTGCATTCTGTAGTTTTGCTACTCAGAATCTTAATCTTCCACTTATAATGCTGTCATTATGAAACTAATCCCTGTAATGATTTAAAACCCAGTCATATTTTCATAAAACCAGTTACCTGTAGAAGCCTGGAACTCTGGAGAAGTATACTTGAAACAAGGTATTAACTCAGTGGAATTGATGAGATAATGGTTCTCTAGTTCACATATATACTTAGTAGTTAGCATGGATAAAGGTTCTCTAGTTCACACATAATCAATATGCTGTAATGATGTAATTACAATAAAGTATATATATAAGGGCTAAGAAGGACTAGAACCATTCTTGTGGCTTTTCTGCCTACTCCACTAAAACCAAGGTCCCTCCAGAAAGCTAACAGCAATCCTGCCTAAAAAACTAAAGTTATAGGGTTATAAAATCTAGAAGTACTCATTTGTAATCCTAACCGTTGTAAAATATCTCTTCCCCACAGATTGATAGGGATTTTTTCAACTACAAAAGGAGTAAAAGTTACCTATGTATGAAGTGCTTTAAATTTTAAAAACAATCTCCTGAAGCGGTATAATTTTTTTGCTACAAAAATGTTATTATGCTAATGTCTCTTTGAAAGTAGAAATCATACTAGATTAGCTAAAAGATACTAGTGAATCCATTTATGCTTCTACATGAGTAATTTTAAAAATCAAGTATAAATTTCTTCAGACTGAATAAAGTCTATGTATGATCATACTTGTTCACCAAATTTTAGAATATTAAAAATGAGAACAGCATTTCTTGGAATTTGACTTTTAAAAAGGAATAAAAGTATTATGCTATATCATGGGTGGTAAAGTATGAAATTTATTACTCAAAATATTTTGGAGATACATGTTTCCCAGAGCTAAGGTTGGCAAGCTTCTGTTTATATCTTGACCCTCCTGGCTCCTGCAAATGGAATGCCTGCTTCTTAGGAAGGAGGGTCTTACCATGTGGGACCAAAGGTAAATCTCATGTACTCTAAATGGGCTGGATTATGACATAATAATTTTTAGGTCTTGCGTTACTATTTCCATAGGCCTGTGGAAACAGCATTGCCTCAAGTCCTGGAGATAGTGCGTATCCTGTGGGGCACAGAACCAGAATTTTGTGACAGTTGGAACAGGAGAGCAGTAGCTAACAGTGACACGGAACAGGGATTGTGAATGTCATGGATGGCCCTGGAAAGTAGGGGCAACTAAATCCTCAGTGCATCCTTGTACTGGTCCAAACAATACATTTTGTCAAAGGGCGAAATACGTCCTGAGCTCAAACGATTAGTGTATGACAATGCTGTGACAAAGGTCTGGGAAGCAGTGTAGCTCCAAATATTCTGACATCTCCCCCTTTGTCCAAAAGAACCCTACCATCATGGCCGATGAAGGAGAGGCAGATGCATACCACAGGATATTGCCCAAGAGGTCAGTCCCTTGAGGGACTTGTCAGGGGTGTGTCCCAGTATAAATTCTAACTGTTGTTTGAAAGGATAGGGGGCCAAAAATGTCAGTGAGAAAATGCCGATAAACCCTTGGATCAGGGCCTTGGAGGTGGGCACAAGACAAAAGGGGAGAGGAAATAAAACTATGGCAGCAGACTCCGCCCTCACCCAGAATCTTGGGTCACTGCCTTAGCTGTTTTGGGGTTCATCCATTCAGGAGTAGAGGCTTTCTTTAGATGATCCAATTTCCCAGACATACAAGGCTAGGTTTAAACAATGCAATAACGTTTTCCTCACAATTCCCTTAATTGCATAGTTATACTAAGTCAGATACAGATCAAATTACTTAGATCACCAAGGTAATCAATAAAACTTAAACATTATCATCAAGTCCCATCTAACAGAGGAAGAGCTAATAATTGAACATTTTTAGGTTATGGGGGTGGTGGAAAGTTGGTGGAAACAGAAGAGACAGGAATAGTTGATTAGAAGGAGAGACCATGCAGAAAGGATAGTCACAGATATTTTATATAGTTATGTGGTCTCTAATAGCTTTTCTTGGACAATATGCTTTATTCTCAGGACAACATTAAAGGGAGTTCTTCTTTGGTTCTACAACTAAAATTTCTGACCTAATCTAATACAGTCACTTAAATTTGGTTCTCCAATTCAGAAACGACAGAGAATTTCAGTTTATTCAACATTTGTTGTCTCCCTTTTTACTTAAATTCTAAACATGATATATAATGTTTGATAGAATTCACTTGTAAATCTATCTAGTTCTAGTGCTTTTTCTTAGGAATATTATTTATGGCCTTTTCTTCTGCCTTTTAAAATTATCAGACGGATATTTGAAAATGGGAAAATAATTTTGCTTTCTTTACCATTATCAATACAATTTATGTGTAAAGTCTCATTAATTCTTAATTAATATAGCTTTACAACTTCTTACCAAAGCATAATTAAAAACCTGTATTGGAAGTCAGTTATATACACATGTATATAGTTCTTAGACAAAACTGTCTAATTCTGCGGCTTTTCTCAAATTTTATTATTCCATTTAATCAGAAAACTTTTGCAGTACATCTTTGTTTTAGACAAGTTTAGACAAGTTACTAATCATTTTTCTCTTTGGAAGATATCCATATATTTGACCACAAATATAGATTAAAATTATAAAAGTTCATACTTAAATCCTATCATAATAACTTAAAGATATTCCAGTATCAATTTATTATTTAATAGTTTTAGTGCTGTACTTACAATCTTGATTATAGAAATTTACTATAAAAGAAAAAAGAGGGACATAGTTATATCATAACAGGGAGAAACACTCCTTTAGCTCTGTTTGGAAAAAATTCCCTTAACTCTGATTCTAGGCAGGAGTCAAATCAGAGAGCCAATCATAAAGTCAGAGAGTGTTAAAGGCATGGCTCAGGATTTACCAACTGGGGAGTTTTCTTGTTCCAGAAAGGAAATAGCACAGTGAGAAATAGGATCAGGAGGATCCTATATAGGCCATGTCCTAAGTCATCCCCACAACCTTTCCCAAGCATTTACCTTAGCAGTCCTCAGATTGTTGCACATGCCATTTTCTACTATTGGGTTTTTGACAATTCATATAACTCTCAAATTTTACAACATAAATTCAGAAATACAATTTGGAAATAAAATAATACAAAAAATAAACTTCAGATGTCATCAACTGCATTTCCAAATTATCACACATAAAAATCATTGATGTTTGGCATTTTAAAAGTTATCAAATGTGGAACCATTACTTTCAGTTAGAGAAATACTAATGTAGTGCTTAACATATGGAAATCACTGTGTCAAGTACTTTATAGAGATTACCATTTTGATCTCACAACTATTACCACTTTTCTTTTTACAGATCAGGAAACTGGAGCAGAGATAAAATAACTTTCCATCAGTTACATAGCTAATACATTTCTGTAACTGGAACAGAGAAGAGTGGGCTTACCAAGGGCAGAGATTGGCTGGCTCCTGCACCCTGCACTGCCATACTAGTCTCTGTCAGGGGCACTTGCACTTGCCCAAGTAGCAGATGAGTAGGGCCTGTCAATGGCCAGACTTACCTTGGAGATACTGAGATTTGGGGGGAGGGGTAGCAGAGGGCACTGCCTAGGGGGTGGGGTGGCTGGTGCCAGAAATTTGCCATTGGTGGTAGTTCCTGGTGATGTTGGCTGTGGGCTCTGACCCCTCCATACCTTCCAGGTGCTAGGGTTGCAGGGCTGTTGGGGCAGGGAGTGGGGTCCTACTGGAGCTGCTGCAGTCATTATCGGATGGTTCAAAATTCAAATTTCCCTATAATTCTCTAGCATTCCCTTTTCTTAGTGATCTGAGATGAAAGGGATCGAGGGACATGGTTATAATGGTTTTGTTAGCTATTCCCACAACTGAAATAACATCCACAACTCCAGCGGAGAGTGGAGCACCAGTGTGACAGGGTTGGGGGCTAAGGCCCTCATTATTTTCTGGGGTGTTTTTTCCTTTTTCAGTATTGTAACCTTTATTTAAAGGAGCCATATTTTCTTTTCCTAATGACACAGAAGGGGTCCGAGAACAAAATAGGAAGTTAAAAAAAGGATTGGTAGGAGTTTGCTACTTATTTTTCTCTTCATCATTTCTGGACTTTCTATCAATTCTTCACAATTCTAGAACAATGACGCTATTAATTGTGTCAATTACTTTTAAAACTTAATCCTTTTCTTTAAAATTCATTGCATAAGAGTGGTATCTCAAAAACATTTTGGAACATGGTAAGCTCCTGATATTGCTCTCAAGTGGCAGTTTTCTCCTACAATATTAAAATGTCAAATTCCTTGATCTCAAAACTTCAAACTCTTAAGATGCTTAGCAGTTCTACAACTTTTCATAATGCTAACTTAACCAGTGTTGAGACCACAGAACAAACTTTTACTGAGGCTTTTCCTTTTATAATCTAATCTCCAAAAAGCTTAAAGTGAGAATCAAGTTCCCAATGTTCTAACTACCCTTAATTTTGTCTTGCATTTTAATCTAGCTCAAAGCACAAATTCTACATTTTGCATTCATGATAAAAAAAAATGCAGTCTATAGCCAGAAATGCATTTATCTAAACCATCAGTGAAAAAAAGCTTCACCAGAGCAAAGGGACACCTGAAAGAGTTTTCCTCACAAAGTTCAAACAAGAGTGAACTGGAGGATTTGAGCTGGAAAGGATGGATTCACCATATTTTGGGGAGAATTGGAAAGGGGAAGTGTCAATACTTTGGAGAAATATCCAGTGGTGCCTAGTCCACCCCCACTGGCACTGAAGGCTCATTTGGCCCCGTTTTAGTGTCAAATCCCATTTCTAACACTAATTAATGTCAATCAGACCATAACCAGTCTCTTAACATGTGGCCTGAGTGAAGAAAATGCTGTTTGGAAATGGGAGGGCTCCTCCTATCTCTCAAGGAGGAAGGTTTAACATGCTGAACCAAAGTTACATCTCCTATATCCCAAATTGGGCTGGATTTTGACCTTTTAAGTTACTTATTTCCCCATCATTGTGAATTACTGGAACATGAATCCGTGTGCCAATTCTTAGGCACATCTTATTTTTCACTGTCATAGCTTTCACAATTCTTAGAAATCTATCAAATAACACCAAGGAATAATGTATGCTTCAATTTTATTTAACAAGAACTGAACAATATCAATATGGCAAAGTGTTGTAAAATAATATTCAATCTAGTCATATTGGTATAAGTGGTAAGCACTTTTTACTTTGTATGAAAATTTAAATTTTTTGGTAAAGCATTTATAGAAAAGGACTGTTGTAGATGTTCCCCATCTTCAAATCTAGACTCTTCTGTAGCTCTCCATATGGCTCAACACCCATCCACATGGTATTAAGTGTGAAGAAAAAATCACTGCTAAAGCAAAGACGGTTTCCTGAAAGACAGAAAGTTTAAACACAAATAAATATATAGAATAATTAAACAGGATAATCACAGGCCAGCATCGACCAATGTTTTCTTAACTTTTGTCTTTCTTCCACTAAAATGTTGGGACAATAATTGTCTGTTGATTGAATTAATGAATTCGATTCAAACATTTAACTGGCTATCCTGTGCATAAAAGTCTCCCTGAAAAGCCCCTTTATCACCAACAGAAAAAGCTTTAATGACCTTTTCTGAAATGTGGTTTTGGAAACTAATTAAAGAGTTAAATCCAAATAAGCTAGTTTACCCGCAGTAATTAAAGTTATGGTGTAATTCCTAAAAAAATCCCCGAGTAATTAGACTTGGATGGAAACCTTAACGTCCAAATCCTTCTACTTTTCATTATCTGGAAGTTGGGTCCCTAAGGGGTGGGCAGGTGTCCTTTCAATTCCAGTAGCCAAACCAAGCCCTCTTATCCCATCCTGCTCAGGTGCTGCTGCCAGTGGTCTGGTTGATATTGGTGTTAGAAGTAGATCTGACACAGCAGGGTCAAATGGCCTTCCAGGGCCTGTGGGGGCGGCGCTGGCGTTTCACTTCTCCAAAGTCTAGGAGTAGTAGGATGGCTATTTTCCGCTGTGGCTACTAGATGGAGGGGAAGAGGGGAAAACAAGAGAAATACTGAAAAAATGGAGGGGGCTTAAGGGTTAGAAAGCCTCCTTCGGTCTGGCCCGTGGGGGCCCTCGAGGCTCCGCCTTTGCCCCTCCCCCTCCAACGGTTCTCCAAACGCTTCTTTCCCTCTCCCATACCCCATAACCGTCTTCCCCACTTCCGCTGGGCCCGCTGCGAGGCTCCTAGTAGCCTCTGCTACCTGCTCACGTCCTCATCCGAGGAAATGTCTCCGTCTTTCCCTCCACCGAGTAAATACTGCTCCATGTGGCCTGCCTCCAACAGTCCTACCCCTCGAGTTTCCTTCCCTCTTTGCCATTTTCCTTTCTGGTCCTGCCCTTAAGTTCCAAACTCCCCAAAATCTCATTGCTTTCCATCCTCTTTCCCCTAAACCAGTGGTCCTCAAAACTTTTTAAATAGGGGCCAGTTCACTGTCCCTCAGACTGTTGGAGGGCAAAAGCTCACACTCTTGTCTCCGCCCTGAGCCCATTTGCCGTAACCCACGGGCTGTGTAAACGTCCTTATCTGGCAGCATCTGGCCCGCGGCCTGTAGTTTGAGAACCCCTGCTCTAAAGCTTCCACAATTCTACCTTCAGGCCCTCAAAAAGGTCACGCAGTCCCTACCCTTGACAGATTACATAGGGCCCGGGGTCTTTTTCTTTCCTCCTCCTTACACTTTCCTCACCGCCTTCACGCCTCCATTCTCTCCCTCCCCCGCAGCCCGCGGATAACGACCCCACATAACAGCACGTCCTCTGCCTGTCCTCGCCGCCTCCCCCACGGCCCCGTCTCAGGCTTTCGTCCCGCTCCCCTTCCTCTCCTCGGGCTCGGCAGGACTCTCACCATGGCGTTCACCGGCTCCACGGGCCCGCTCCGGGGCTCAGTGGGTTCGGTGTATTCGACGAACTCGCTGTATTCCAAACGACGGCCGGATCCCGTCCCGGGGGGGCTGCTCCGGCTCCAGCGGTTGCGGAACAGGGCGGAGAGGCGTCTCCAGGGCATGGTCCCGAGGGGAATCACTGCCGCTGTTGCCGGCGGGGCTGCGGGAACGGTCGAGGCTGCGAACTTCGGGAGGTGACGGAGGCGGTGGTGGCGAGGCCGCGGGATGGACTGGGCGCGGCTCGTCGCCCCCTTCCAACTCCTCTCTCCCGAGGACTTCGGGGGCCCGAGCCAGCACCCCTCCTGGCGGAGGAGCGGGGAAGAGGCGACGCGCGGGCCAAGTGCCCCTGGACCTCGCGGGAGCCAGTCCCATGCTGACCTGGAGCCCGAGCCCGTGACCGAACGCTTCTGAACCAACGCTGCGCCAACGGCTGCGGCACGTGACCGACCTTTCAGTCACAGCATCATTCCAATCCCCACCCCACCCCCTCAGGGCCGGCTTGGATGCCCTAGCGCCACCAGGCCTACGGGAGGGCCCTCTTAGTCCGTGGCGCTCCTCCTCTTATCTTCGCTAGGCTTGGGGCCATTAGGTCCTTAGAATATTTTGCACGCTTTCACCCTGCTCCCTGGTTTAGAGCCTTTTTCTTTCCTCCTACCCGCCAAAGCCATGCCTCTTCCCATAGCCTCATTCGGTCATTCATTTAATACTCATTAGGTAGCCTAGGGTACAGGACTGAGAGAGGCCCTGGAGCCGGGAAAGTCTATGAGGGCTCGCCTTTTGTGCCAGACCGCAGGGTGGGTTCTGGCCTGGAGCGCAACGAGAAAGGCAGTTAAGCGCCGATCGTCTGCCGTTTGTAGCACGCCTAGGATGTACTTCTGCCGTCTGTGCCAGCGGCCTCCGCTCTAACCAGTGACTTTTTTCTCTTGTCCATCAGTCTCTCGTGTTCCTGCTTTCTGCTGCTGCTCTTCCAGAACCATCTTCTAGTCCCGAGTCCCGAGTCACTAGGACACGTCACGCATAATTCACACTTTCAGACTTCGGGTCTGGAAATCTAGTACACAAACAAATCCGTTCCTTGGATTCTGTTCCCTCGTGAAAGATGGCGCTTTGCTACTTCATGTGGTAGTTCTTCTCATCTACGGGCCCTCTTTGGCAGATTGGTTTCTACCTCGCCTGCCCTTTTCAATTTAAAACCCTTTTGGTTAGGTTTGCAGGATTCTAAGCAATATGTTTTTACATTTACATTTCTTGGTCCAAAAAATATAAATCCTTAAACTCAAAAGTCTGGGGTTCTAGTAGAGCTTCTGTCTCAGCATTTAGGTGTACTGCATTTATTGAGCACCTACTGTATGCCAGACTCTGCTGAGCAATAAGGATACAGAGACAGGTGGGGGAGGGCGGTGTCTGCTCAAGATCACGAGCAAATAACTATGTATAAAACTAGAAAAACGGAAAGCACTAGGAATAAGGATTCAGGTGGGGTTTTAGCTGGGAACCGGCTCAGGAAACCGGAGAGTCCAGGAGGTGGAGATGAGGAAGACCATTCCCAGCATGGAGGACACCGGCCTGCAGGTTACCGGAGGGAAGATTAAAATGGGAAGAGGCCATATTTCAAAAAGCTTTAATTTTTTAAATTAAAATTTTTTTTAATTTAATTTTTAAAATTAAAAAAATTAAATTAAAATTTAAATTAAATTTTATTTTTATTCTAAAGGAAATAGGCAAATGCTGAAGTTTATTGAATGGAGGGAGGTGACACGGTCTCGCCTGCACTTTCAGCAAGCTCAGTTTGAAGCTGAGTGAGTGAAGGACGGAGTGGAAAGGGCACAGATGGGAGGCCAAAAGAACAACGAGGAGGCTATTTCATAGTCCCCCTCTCTGGTGCTCAGTCTACTCATCTTGATAAGGGGTTGGATTAGATTTGTAAATCTTTCTAGCTTTTCTAGTTCTGGAATTCTCTGTTAGCAAATTAGCAAGATCCATTATAATTCTTAATTAATGATCAAATAACAGTCTGCCTTGGTGATTACTGTAAGACTTCATTTCTTTAGCCAGGGAAGATGACATTTTGCCTCTTTATCATTTGTAAGTCATAGGATCATAAGTATGGTAGCGATGCAGATAATTTCAAACACAGCCTAAATGTATTTTTGGGCTCCACATGTTCTTTAGTGCCCCAAACATTAATCCAGTAAGGATATTATCTTAGTCAAAATACTTTTTGTGTATTTTAGCACAATGGTGGGGTACAGAAAAGTTACAATTTTATCCCTGGATAAAACCTTTTAATGACGAATCCTCTTTATTTTACAGAGTAGGAAACTGAGGCCCAGAGGCTTGTGATCTTGGCCACACGTTAAACTAGGGGAGGAGCTGAGTGCTTTTTCCCATCATACTGTTATGTCACACAATCACAAGCATCCAGACATATCTAAGTAAGACATGAAGCAAAGTAAAATACTCTTCTAATACAAAAATGTAATTTTCCCAAACCTTTCTTCTTTAGGTATTTTTGCTGAATAGGTATAAGTTTCCTTTGATTTAAACACAGCTTGTAGCACAACATTTATTACAGAAATAGTCCTTTAAACGACGAGGAAATGCATATTAAAAAACAATAATATATTGCCAAAGTATTTCATGGTTTACAAGGAGCTTTATATAATGATCATGAACCTCACAGCTGTCCTCTGATCCTTTAGGCATTTTAGGAAAAAACTGAGGCAGGGGGTGTCATCCTCACTGTCACGAAGCCAGTAAATAAGAGAACGGGATGGAAGCCCAGATCATCTGGCTCAAAACTCATTGCTTTTGTATTAGGACATAGCTCCATCCATGTTTACATTCCCATGATTTAGCATGCCACCTTGCGTGTAATAGACAACCCATCAAGTTTAGTGAATTGAAGTGCAAATATTATGCCAAGTTATCTAAATTCAGCTAAGCTCTCGTCATTGTGCAGAAATACCTTGGTTTATGTCTAATGAATGATCTTCTCTATGGGGTGGTTATTCTTAATCCTATGCTGCTTTGATCCAGTCTTTGAAAATAATGTGGCCCTTTTCCTTGCACTCCACAGATACTCTAGATGTCATCTATTATTTCTTCTCTCTTACATTTCAGTCTATCTGCCAAATTTTTTCTCTGCTGCCTTAAAATAAAATCAGATCTTCAGGACCCTTTATAGTTGTAATTCAAATTCACATTTCAATTATGAATTCACCTTAAGAGCTCTTACCTCCCATTTCCTTTCCCATTATCCTTTACATCAAGGGGAAATTTTAGAGTGAAATAACCAATATAATGGTTAGAAAATGCCCTGGAAAATTGGGGTGGGGTGGGCAGAGGAAACTCCTAGGTTGGCTCTAAATTTCCCTAGGTTGGCTCTTTGCCTCACTTGCGTCCTAGAAAGAGGTAGTTCTTAGCAACAAGAGAGCATAAATTTATCGATCAATCACTAAGCAACTATTATTATATTCTATGTTTTATGATAAGGTCTGGGAATACAAAAAGAGGCAAAAGACTGAATTCAAGGAGTTTACAGCCTAATATGGGAGACAACATGCAAAAAATATATACAAAGCACATTATATATAAGAGAAATAAATAAAAGAGTCAAAGCATTGGAATTAAGAGGGGTTTTCTATAGAAGTTGGGATTTTAGTTAACCCATAAAGGAAGCCAAGGAGAGTTGAAAACTGAGTCTTTTAGTAAATAACTCTGAATATTGTCTAGACTAGAGGGAAGATTAGTTTTAGCACTTCTCTCTCCACAGTATGTTCTTTCAATTTATTATAGTAAAACTCACCTTTCCAAAATTAACTGCAGCTTGGATGCAAATATCCACATGATTTACAAGAAATGCCTATGTCCCTTTGATTTGGTAGTTTGAAGAATGCATTCAGAAATCTACTGCAAAGAGCAATATCAAAATTTAACCCCCTTCATAACTAATTTTAATCCCCTAATTACAAAGACTTTATAATTAGGTCAAACCCCAGTTTTCATCTCATTATAATTGTAATCCATAAAGTATTTTAATAACCATTCCTTAAAAGAATTAAGGATACTCTGATACTATGAGCCAAAATTAAAAAAAAAATTTAAAAGCAGGATTCAACCATTTGTTGTATTTATAAAGAAATTGTTATCAATTAAACAAATCTCAATCTCTTTGGGCTTCAGTTTTCTCATCTGTAAAATGAGAAGGTTGGACTTGATTTGTAAGGCCTTTTACAACTTTAAATATAGCCTCCTATAATCCAAATTGATCCAAAACATACCTATACAGACAGATGATTCATGTATGTCACTATACCCATATATAACATGTGAATAATATGTGAAATATGAAATGTTGTTAAACTTCAGGAAAAGTTATTCAGACAGTTTATAAATCAAGAAGTGTGTTAGCTAGCTAACCTTCCTGGATCAATGCCAAATAGCATAGTTTTCCCTGTCTTATTGCTTACATGTTTAACTATCTTTAAGATCAATAAATTGGAATACCAGTTTGTTTGCTTTTTAGCTTCTTCTAAGCTCTGGAATGAGCTTCTATTAGTGCCTGTTGGAAGTGGGTGCTGTTAGTTTTATCTAACTTTCGAGTCCTACGTGGTCCTATGTGACCAAATTGAACTATAAATGACTAAATGAAAAAAAAAAAGTGCTTACTATGTGCCAAGCATTGCACTAAGAACTTAAAATACAATTGTGATATTTAGGTGTCCTTGATGCAGACACTTCCACTAGTCTTGACATCTCAGGTATACTCCTAACTGCTGATAAGTCAAAATCTTCCAGTACTTCCAAGTTCTCAAGGTCATCCTCTAGTCAAAGGTGGGGAAGTAGCCAAAAAGTCTTCTCCTACCCCTCCCAAGTTATTTCCTCCTGGAGGCATAGCTTGAATAATTTCTACTACTGAGTGGATCATATGCTCAGATGCTGGATGCTGAAGTGGCTTTTTATTACATCTGTGATCCACAGGCTTTAACTGAATCTTCTCAACAATTTATAATAATCTTCCCTTGTGGTATTCCATTTCATCCAATGGTTTTCTCTCTTTCAAAAATGATTAAGGCTCTTTCATGCTTAATTTAATGTCTTTGATTTATTGATTGATTTAATAGCAGTATTTATTCAATAGCACTAAATGAACAGCAATTAGATGTTTTAACTTGACAACAGCATCTGGGTAGCAGAGCATTTTGCTAAGTGATTTTAATTGGAGTGAGGGTGATCGTTGGTAAATTCAGTTGGTTCTTACTTTTATGCTCTCTCTATAGTTTAATATTTACTGTTCCAGAAAAATCTACTGGAATGTGTTTGGCAAAGTCCCTAGTTCCAAATACTGGATAGTTCTCTAGTTACTTGGAGAAGGTCAGCATTATCCATTCTTAATATCTTTCCCAGGATTGTGTACTAAAGAGTTTCAAGACATAAATCTATTTAGTATAAGTCATAATCAAATTTGAGTTGATTTGATTTTCATTCTTTCATATTTTTAAAAACATGATGATGTAATTTAATATCTTGAAGTTTGAAGCATGACATTTTCTTCTGGAGGCAATATAGGAATTTTTTCTTGTGCCACAAAGTTATAGGCAGTTTTTATATGATATTTCTTGCATTGTGATGTTCAGGATTTTTTTATTAGTAATGTTCTATTGGGAAATCTATCATCCTTAAGTTGTCTATACTAAGTCAATAACTTTGATTTGTATAGATATCGTGTCAGCTTTGAGATTATTGTCTTCTGTTTCTCTTTTGCCAGGTTTTCTTCCCTTTAAACATTTTTTATTCTAAATGTTAATTTCTCTTGTTTCTTCCTCTCTCCTCCCCCTTCCTCACCCCAATTTACTAATAATTCTTTTTTTGAGAGCTAAAAAATCTGACATTTGTTCCTTATTAAAAAAAATTCTATTTACATTTTTTGAACTGGAATTTCTGGTTGTTTTATGAGTATAGAGTTTTTAGGATTCCACAGGATTCTATGTTTAAACTATTTTTAGTTCACTTTCCCTTATGATATTTGTTAAAGATGATAGCTTTGTAATCTCTTTGAAGACTTAGTATTCTTCAAGTTTTATGAAACCCTCTTTCAGTTAATGATCTACTTATGTTCTGTTTTTTTTTAATGAATTTTCTTCTCCATGAAATCTGTTTTTTTTTTAATCTTTTATAATTGTTTTTCCTTATGCCTCACTTTCTGGCTCTTCCCCCCTTTGATGGCATGTACATACTTGGTGTTGTACTATAATATTTACTCAGTATCTTCTCTTTCAGGTCTTATGCTGGTTCCCTTCCACAGTTCTTCTTTTGGCTCTCAGACTATTGGGTTGAAAATCTATTCCTTTTCTCTAGATTGGGGGAAGTTGGATAAGATGTGTGGGACCAGTCTGTAGCTTTGGTGATCTCGGCCCTCAGAATGCCTCCATTTAAATATTAGGTATTTCTGGACTTGGGTGGGGAGGGGGTAATATTCATTAATAGTAGTAGGAGGTAATCCCAATAGTGGTCCCAGGCACAAACTTGTGGATTAGCTTGTATCTTTTGTGTATGTCCTTGCTAGGACTTTGCAAGCTGATAGAGGATGGAGAAAGAGAGAGGTGCTAAATGAGTGTTTTAAAGATTAGCATTCTTTAATATTAGTTCATAAAACTTTTCTCTTGTAAGGTTCTCTCTCTCTAACCATTCCCCCCACCTCTTGCAGTGACTACAACATTGTAAAAAGAGAAGTGAGAGCAGAGAGAGGAATGAAAAGAAACAGGAAGATCATTTATATTATGACTATGATATCTTAAAAAAACATTTTGAAAGACTTAAGAATTATGTCAACACAATGAACAACTAAGACATCTAAGATTATCAATTATGATTTCCACCTCTTGGCAGAAAAGTGAGGCCTACAAGTATGGATTGAAGCATATATTTTCAGACTTAGCTTATATGTGGATTTGTTTTGTATAGCTATACTTCCTTGTTAGCAGGGAAGGACTTTAATTTTTTATTTTTATTTTCAGAGGGATAGTTATTAAGAGGACTAGGAGATAGGGAGAGTGATACTAAAAATAAAAAGAAGAAAAGAAAGAAAATACCAATGAAACATTAAATATATCTACAGACAAGAGCTGAAGGAAGTTCAGAGTGAAACAAAGAAATAGTATTTTAAAACTACCATGCTAAATTTGTTGTTTTTAAAAAATGAGAGAATCATGTTTTCATATGCAATCTTCTTTTTTGTGCCTTATATTTGGAAATTATATTTGTTTGCTTATCTAGTTCATAAAAGAAAGAGAAAATGATAAAAAGATTGTTTTCCCACATGTATGTCAAGTCCATAAAAGATTCCTTGATGAAAAAACTTTGTTCTATTTGCAAATGACATTGTGTGGGTTTTTATTAAATCCTGGAACATTGCTGGGCCTCCTAAATGAAATGTGTACTTCCTCAAAAGAATTCAGTTTAACTGAAAAGCCAATCACCCAGATTATGATTTGCAGTTAGAAATCCCTATTTCTGATCTCTCAGTATATATTTGTTATCTTGTAATTACAATGCAGATGGACAATGAAATGGATCCAGATTTGAATAAGAGAAAGAATGGATTGGATTGTCTTTGGGACTGCACAGTGTTTTCAATGGCCTCAGCTTTTCTATTAAACAAAAATTCATAAAAATATTCATAATCATATATAACTGCAAATCATGTCACATTGAGAAGTAAAAAATTGTGTGGGTCATCTAAAGGGCAACAGAGAGATATATGGTGCATATAAATAGGCTGCAGTCTATTATTAATGACAAATTATGTGCAAAAAAACCCTTAAAAGATATCATTAAAGAGATGTATGACTGAAAAAGGAGTCAGGAAGGTCAAGTAGAATAACAGATAACATATAGAAAGTCCATATACATGTTTCACTGTTGCCCAGGAATATATATAGCCCAAGAAGCATGGTGCACTGACACCTTATAGTAGAGTTATAGACCAGTATAGAGAAGTTGCAGAGAGAAGTATGAATGGGTTTGTTTTCCACTTCACACAGTCAAAAGGCACAGAAGAGATTTTTAATAAATACTTGCTTGATTCCATTGTTGGAAGAAGCACCTATGATGATAATGTCATGGATCTGTTAAAATTTTGACATATATGCAAATCACCAGGAAAACATTGCTTTTGGAAGGCAAGATCATCATAAAATTCAAATGTTATGAAACAATTCCTTAAATTGATTCGAAACAAAAAAACTGAAGCAGTAGAAATATATTAATAGGGGCAGCTGGGTGGTACAGTGGATAGAGCACCAGCCCTGAAGTCAGGAGGCCTGAATTCAAATTTGGTCTCAGACACTTAACCCTTCCTTGCTGTGTGACCCTGGGCAAGTCACTTAATCCCAACTGCCTCAGCCAAAAAAAAAAGTATATTAATAACAAAGTAAAATAAATAATTATAGTTACTACAGAGAGAACATATTCTCATTCAGACCCTCCTTACCTCTTGCCTGGACTATTGCTGTAATGTTCAAATTAATTGCCAGCAAAGCTTTCACTTTAAGTGAAAGTTTAAGTTTAAGTTTTAAACTGCCAAAGTGATTTTCCTAACGCCTGACAGTGTCACCTCGTCCCCTATCCAGCTGCCTCAAGGAACTCTAAAGGCTTCCTGTCACTTCCAGGCCCTTTCCTCTCTTTCCAATCTTCTTGTGCTTTAGTCTCCTCCCTGTACTCTTTAGCCAATTGTTCTGGCCTACTTGCTGTTTTTTGGGAATGACACTGTCTCCTTGGTGCCCTTGCACTGGTCTTCCTCACTCCAGGAAGATGTGATCACTCTGCCTTCTAGCTTTCTTTAATTCTTAGCTTAAATATCCCTTTTTTCAATAGGCTCTCTCAGTACCTAATTCGTGTACTCTAGCATGTCTGAGATGCAGTCACCTCCATGCTTTGGTTTCTGAAATGTTATTCTGCACAGTTGTGAGAAGAAAAGCACATTATCTCCCTGGTCTAATAAATCTGTCAGGAGAATGATTGCATTTCAGTATGGGTAGAGTGACTGAGATTTATATGACACATGTACTATCAATACTAGGAATATTGGAAGGACTATAAAATACTTTTAATATTTCGATGGATATGTGATCTCATTCATATGGGAATTCTCTATTGGAACAGATCACAACTCCTCCATGTCTTCTTGTGCACAATCTTTGTTCTTCTTTGCTCATGGATTCTAGACAATGGAATGTAGAGGGCCAGTATTGAAATAAGTCCATGAAGAAGAGCTGGACTCTGACAGTGAAAATTTCCAAGGTGCTAGAGGGTCTGCTCTAGATATTTTTACATTTTGTGGGCAGCAGTATAACATTCATTCTATTCATTGATTATCTTTCCCTTTTGTTATATGACTGGCCCATTTCCTTTTCATGTCATACATTTATTCACTAAATCTTTTGATTTAACTGGTAGCTAAGTTGTCTTTCCCCCTTTAGAAATGTAAGTTCCTTGAAAACAGAATTTTTTCTCCTATTTGTATCCTTAGCACTTGCCATAGTGCTTTGTACATAGTGAGAACTTAATGAATGCTTTTTCATCCATTCATTCTACATATCCACTGTGCCACTTTTTGTATATAGGTCACCCTGGCATGTATACATTGCAAGAATTCTGAGTAAATAGGGCAACTTTTGGTCAGTCATTTAGTCATTTCTGACTCTTGGCGACCCTGTATTTTTTTTTTTTTTGGCAAAGATACTGGAGTGGTTTTCTTCTCCAATTTTTACATAGGCAGGACTTAAGTGACTTGTCCAGGGTATGAGGTCAGATTTGAACCCTGGCCTTTCTTACTCCAAGTCTAGTATTCTATTTACTAAGTGACTTAGCTGATCCTAAATAGTACAATACTTACAGGCAAATAAATCATATCAGTTCCCATTGTAAAGCACTTTAAGATTTGCAAAGTATTTTCTTCCAAGTAATCCTGTGAGATAGGTAGTGTAAATATTATCATCCCTATTTCACATACAGGGAAATTAATACCCAGAAGGATTACATTCATGACCACACATCTAGTAGGTTTCAGAATTAAAACTTTAGGAGACCATCTAGTCCTATTTTACATAGGAGGTACGAAGGTCCAGGGAGGTTAGATGCCTTGTCTGAGGTAGGAAATATCTGAGGTGGGACTTACATTCATTCTTTCCCAGGCTCATCCCTCTCTATACTGGGAAACATAAACAAGGAAATACAAAGGCATAAGAAGCTTCATTAAAAGGATAGTTATAATGTCAAGAATTTGGGGTGTTCTATGATGAAAAAGACTTGCCTTTTGTGAGAGCAGGTTTTGTACCCATTTCCCTGTCATTGTGAAAGAAGTTGCAGGGGAAAATAAGTCACAGAAGAGTTAAGTTTGTTAGGAAATAGAATATAAATGTATATAGTTTTGAGGGATTAGATGCTGGTTTTGGTGCTATGTTGAATTTAGTATAATGGAATGAAAGGCAGTGATTTCAATGAATATATTTTATTCTTGCGAAAACAGCTGAGAACAGAGAACAAGTTTGTGGCAGAATGTTATAGATGTAACTTGATAGGTAAAAGTGTGAACAGTAAGTACTGAATATAATTCCTTCCCCTGAATACACATCATGGGGTATGCACAGGGGTAAATCTTGTAGTTTGGTTGTTAGTACCTTGTCTTCTCATGTTGTATCTGTTAGGATAAAGTGAACAGTGATGAAAATCAGCAAGATCAGATTTTTTTCTAGTATAGCTTATCTCAATCATTGGTAGCTTTTGCCCCTGAGTTTCTGTTTCAGGAGATTTCTTGGTGATAAAGACCTAATCAACCTAATATAAGAGAATAGAAAAGAGTCCTAGAATGAGTACATCCACTTTAATTATCATCATCATTTACCATCAGCTTTGTCTGTCCTTAATTAATCTTTATTGATTACTCTCACTATAGTAGAGACAGTGTGGTATAGTGGAAAAATCACTGAACTCTGAAATGAGGGTCACGACTTTTGCCCTGGATCCACCACATAATAACTTGTATAACCTTGGACGACAAATCCCTTCATTTCTCTTAGTTTCAGTTTATTATTTTATCTATTAAAGAGGAATAATCCTATCTCACAGGGTTATTGTGAGGATAGTACTCTGTGCACTATAAAGTGTTATAGAAATAATATTACTAGACGTTGAAATGAACACAGAATTTTTTAATAATAGCTTTCTATTTTCAAAGAAAGCTAAGAGAGTTTTCAACATAAATCCTTGCGAAACCTTGTATTCCAAATTTTTCTCTCTTCCTTCCTCTCACCCCTCCCCCCTAAGCAGAAAGTAATTCAATATATGTTAAACATGTGCCATTCTTCTATACATATTTCCATATTTATTGTGCTGCAAGAAAGATCAAAAAGGAAAAAAATGAGAAAGAAAAAAAAGCAAGCAAATAACAATAAAAAAGGTAAAAATACTATGTTGTGATCCACATTTAATCCCCACAGTCCCTTTTCTGGATGCAGATGGCTCTCCACAAGTTTACTGGAATGGGCATGAATCACCTCATTGTTGAAAAGATCCACCTCCAAAAAAGTTGATCATCACATAATTTTGTTGTTGCTGTACACAATGTTCTCTAGGTTCTAACATTTCACTCAGCATCAGTTCAGTAAGTCTCTCCAGTACTTTCTGAAATCATTCTGCTGATTGTTTTTTTATATAACAATAATATTCTACATCACAGACCATAACTTGTTCAGTTATTCCCTAAATGATGGGCATCCACTAAGTTTTCAGTTCTTTGTCACTACAAAAAGAGCTGTTACAAACATTTTTGCACATGTGGGTCCTTTTCTTTTTTTTTTATGATCTCCTCTTTGGGATGCAGATCCAGTAGAGACACTGGTGGATCAAAGGGTATGCACAGTTTGATAGCCCTTTGGGTGTAGTTCCAAACTGTTTCCCAGAATGGCTGGATCAGTTCACAACTTCACCAACAATGTATAAGTGTCCCAGTTTTCCTACATCCCCTCTAACATTTAAGATTATCTTTTCCTGTCATTTTAGCCAATCTGACAGGTGAGAACACAGAATTTTTGTTAAAATATTTTCACTTTGAATTGTAGAGGAATAAAGCTACCAAAGATATTTTGGCTAGGGTTTTATGTCCCAAAGAGTTAGTTGATCCATTATCTGAAAATTGACTATTTTTTTAAAAAGTTCATTAGATTATTACATATGCTCTGATTCAGTTTTTCTGAAAATTTGGTGATTCACCATTAACTGCATGGATTAAACCCTAGATTCTTTACATCTGTCTCCCTTCAATAATAATTATTGTTTCGTTCACACCAATTGATAAAAATGGATTAGCTAGCTGATGTACTTGAGCCAGCTTTGGCTTGCCTGGAAATTTTAGTTTTTAGAACGTGTGTTATCAGAGATGATTAGATCTAACACATGGCACCCAGGAGCTCTTATGGCCTGTGATCTCTCCTTAGAGCACTTCAGTTGGTTGGGCAGCTACTGTTACAAATATCTCTGACTGGCTTCTGGCTCAGATGGTATTTATTAGGCATTAAGTGCCCATTATGTGCCAGGGATGGTGTTATGTACTGTGCAGTACAAAGAAAGGCAAAAATAATCACTGATCACAAGGATCTAATGAGGGAGACAATGTATAAACACTTATGTGAAAATAAAATATGTACAGGGTAAATTGGAGATAGTCTTGGGGAAAGGCACTAGCACTGAAGGGAATCAAGGGAGGTTTCTTACAGAAGATGGAATTTTAGCTGATACTTGAAAAAAAACTAGGGAAACCAGAAGGCAGAGATGAGGAAAAAGAACGCTCTGAAAATGAATGGAGTTGAAAAATGGAGATTACAGCCTTCCAACTTGGTAACCTGCCAAAGCTTCAATTTTATGGCAATATCTTTGAGAATTCCAGGTGTAATATATGACAACACACATCTATGTACCATTACTTATGTTAAGTACTGTGATGGAAACCCAGTTATGTATACTTAAATTTCTTAATGCTAGTAATAAAACTTTATTTACTTATTTTTAATGTAATTAATTTATTTTACTTATTTTATTTACAAATTTTTGCAATTGGGATTAAGTGACTTGCCCAGGGTCACACAGCTAGAAAGTGTTAAGTGTCTGAGACCAGATTTGAAGTCAGGTCCTCCTGACTTCAGGGCTGGTGCTCTATCCATTGCATCACCTAGCTGCCCCTAGTAATAAAACTTTAAAAATCAAATACATACAAATGTTATTTTATTTATTAGATCAGGGATCATCAAATTATGACCACAGGCCTTACAAAAATAGGTGGCTGGCCTTATTTGGCCCTTGTCAGCAAAAGTTTGCTGATCTCTATGTTAAATAATACAAACAACAAACCCACCAGGAACAATTTTAATTTCCTAAGGCTAGTAAGCACACCTTGTATTGATATTAAATGACAAAGTTGCTTCTTTGCCTAACTGGAGGCCATGTGTCTCTTTGAGAGGGTTGTCTAGTTGATCAGCACTACTTTCAACCTTATATGAGTGATTCAATTCAAACATTTTTTCAGTCATGTCTGACTCTTTGTGACCCCATATGTTGTTTTCTTGGCAAAGATAAAAGAAGTGGTTTGCTTTTTCCTTCACTAGCTTATTTTACAGATGAGGAAACTGAAACAAATAGGTTTCAGTGACAAGTGACAAGTGCCTCAGACCAGATTTGAACAGCAAGTCTTGCTCCGTATTCACTGTGCTATCTGACTGCCTCACAATAAGGGGATGCTTGAGTCTTAAATGCAGGGAATCCACTGACCCAAGATTAGGCAGAAGACAGGGGGGTAGGGATATATTTTGATGGTTTTTTTACAGTTCTAATTATGGGCATTAACTGGTTACTCTCAACTTCTGGATGATGATTGATCACCAAAGTTTATAATGAAAGAAAGCTGTTAATCAAAACTAACATCATTAGCAACTGTTTATGAGTTGTTGTAGTATATAGGTCATTAGCTGTTGTTTATCAAATTTGAGGAACACATCATTAATAGCTGTTTATCAAATGTGGGGAGCACATCATTAGTAATTTTTTTATTTTTAACTAAATTTGGGGATTACATATGTCATTGTCAAACTATACCACTCAACTCATAATGCTACAGAAAAACAATTTACATAACTGCTCAGTTACAAAATGGAGACTTAAAACAAAATGGAGTCAGTTATGTTAAGGAAGCAAATTTATTTTTACTATACCTTATATCAGCATAAGACAATTGAAAAGAACTTGAGGTTTCCTTTTTATAGGGAAAAAAAAACTTTTTATTTAGGGTAAATATGCAAGATTTGAAATTGATTTTTGTGATATCAAATTTGGTTTCCTGAATCACTGACATGAATTTATATCTGATATGGTTCATGATGTCCACAAACTTAGTTATTAAGTTCATAATTTGAATTGCTAAACATGAAAAACTTGAAAATTTGAGAACTTGATTGTTTTTTCTTTTATTCCTTCCTGAACTTTCTATATGACTGCCAGAAAGTTACTAAAAGCATTTCAATGACTGAGAGAACCCTACTTTTGTTTCTCAGAAGTATCTATTGTGGCTCATAGAAAAAGCAACTTAAAAAAGCACAGAAGCTTGCCTGGAAGCCTAGATTTGAAGTTGTTTATAGAAAATGGATTCTTACCCCCAACCAAATATTAAACTTGAAATACAAAAATTAAAAGGAGAAATCAATAATATTGAAAATAAAAAAACTATTGAATTAATAAATAAAACCAAGAGTTGGTTTTATGAAAAAGCCAATAAAATAGATAAACCTTTGGTAAATCTGATCAGAAAAAAGAAAGAGGAAAATCAAATTGTTAGTCTTACAAATGAAAAGAGGGATCTTTCCACCAATGAAGAGGAAATTAGAGAAATAATAAGGAGTTACTTTGCCCAACTTTATGCCAATAAATTTGATAACTTAAGTGAAATGGATGACTTCCTGCAAAAATATAGGCTCCCTAGATTAACAGAGGAGGAAATAAATTGCTTAAATAGTCCCATTTCAGAAAAAGAAATAGAACAAGCTATTAATCAACTCCCCAGGAAAAAATCCCCAGGACCAGATGGATTTACATGTGAATTCTACCAAACATTTAAAGAACAATTAGCCCCAATGTTATATAAATTATTTGAAAAAATAGGGGACGAAGGAGTCCTACCAAACTCCTTTTATGACACAGACATGGTACTGATACCTAAACCAGGTAGATCGAAAACTGAGAAAGAAAATTATAGACCAATTTCCTTAATGAATATTGATGCTAAAATCTTAAATAAGATATTAGCAAAAAGACTTCAGAAAATCATCTCCAGGATAATACACTATGATCAAGTAGGATTTATTCCAGGAATGCAGGGCTGGTTTAATATTAGGAAAACTATTAATATAATTGACCATATTAATAATCAAATTAATAAGAACCATATGATCATCTCAATAGATGCAGAAAAAGCATTTGACAAAATCCAACATCCATTCTTACTAAAAACTCTTGAGAGTATAGGAATAAATGGACTATTCCTTAGAATAATCAGGAGCATATATTTAAGACCGTCAGTAAGCATAATATGCAATAGAAATAAACTACAACCTTTCCCAGTAAGATCAAGAGTGAAACAAGGTTGCCCACTATCACCATTACTATTCAATATAGTACTAGAAAAAGAGATTCAAGGAATTAGAGTAGGAAATGAGGAAATCAAACTATCACTCTTTGCAGATGACATGATGGTATACTTAGAGAACCCCAAAGACTCTGCTAAAAAGCTATTAGAAATAATTCAGAATTTTAGCAAAGTGGCAGGATACAAAATAAATCCACATAAATCCTCAGCATTTTTACATATCACCAACAAAATGCAACAGCAAGAGATACAAAGAGAAATTCCATTCCAAACAAATGTTGAGAGTATAAAGTATTTGGGAATCCATCTACCAAAGAATAGTCAGGAATTATATGAGAAAAATTACAAAACACTTGCCACAAAAATAAAGTCAGATTTAAATAATTGGAAAAACATTCAGTGCTCTTGGATAGGCCGAGCGAATATAATAAAGATGACAATACTCCCAAAACTAATCTATTTATTTAGTGCTATACCAATCAGACTCCCAAGAAACTATTTCAATGACCTAGAAAAAATAACAACAAAATTCATATGGAAGAATAAAAGGTCGAGAATTTCAAGGGATCTAATGAAAAAAAAACTCAGAGGAAGGTGGTCTAAGTGTACCTGATCTAAAGCTATATTATATAGCAGCAGTCACCAAAACCATTTGGTATTGACTAAGAAATAGACCGGTAGATCAGTGGAACAGATTAGATACAAAGGACAAAAAAGGGTACATCTATAGCAATCTAATCTTTGACAAACCCAAAGATACCAACATTAGGGATAAAAATTCATTATTTGGAAAAAACTGTTGGGAAAACTGGAAATTAGTATGGCAGAAATTAGATATGGATCCACACTTAACACCATATACCAAGATAAGATCAAAATGGGTCCATGATTTAGGCATAAAGAGGGAGATAATAAATAGATTAGAGGAACAGAGGATAGTCTACCTCTCAGACCTATGGAGGAGGAAGGAATTTATGACCAGAGGAGAACTAGAGATCATTATTGATCACAAAATAGAAGATTTTGATTACATCAAATTAAAAAGTTTCTGTACAAACAATACTAATGCAAACAAGATGAGAAGGGAAGTAACAAACTGGGAAAATATTTTTAAAAGCAAAGGTTCTGACAAAGGTCTCATTTCCAAAATATATAGAGAACTGACCCTAATTTATAAGAAACCAAACCATTCTCCAATTGATAAATGGTCAAAGGATATGAACAGACAATTCTCAGATGAAGAAATTGAAACTATATCCACTCACATGAAAGAGTGTTCCAAATCACTACTGATCAGAGAAATGCAAATTAAGACAACTCTGAGATACCACTACACACCTGTCAGATTGGCTAAGATGATAGGAACAAATAATGATGAATGTTGGAGGGGATGTGGGAAAACTGGGACACTAATACATTGCTGGTGGAGTTGTGAAAGAATCCAGCCATTCTGGAGAGCAATTTGGAACTATGCCCAAAAAGTTATCAAACTGTGCATACCCTTATAGCATTGCTGTTATTGGGCTTATATCCCAAAGAAATACTAAAGAGCGGAAAGAGACATATATGTGCCAAAATGTTTGTGGCAGCTCTTTTTGTTGTAGCTAGAAACTGGAAGATGAATGGATGTCCATCAGTTGGAGAATGGTTGGGTAAATTATGGTATATGAAGGTTATGGAATATTATTGCTCTGTAAGAAATGACCAGCAGGAGGAATATAGAGAGGCTTGGAGAGACTTACATCAACTGATGCTGAGTGAAATGAGCAGAACCAGAAGATCACTGTACACTTCAACAACAATACTGTATGAGGATGTATTCTGATGGAAGTGGATATCTTCAACATAAAGAAGAGCCAACTCACTTCCAGTTGCTCAATGATGGACAGAGGTAGCTACACCCAGAGAAGAAACACTGGGAAATGAATGTAAATTGTTAGCACTAATATCTGTCTGCCCAGGTTACATGTACCTTCGGAATCTAATGCTTATTGTGCAACAAGAAAATGGTATTTACACACATGTATTGTATCTAGGTTATATTGTAACACAAGTAAAATGTATGGGATTGCCTGTCATCAAGGGGAGGGAGTGGAAGGAGGGGGGGATAATTTGGAAAAATGAATACAAGGGATAATATTATAAAAATATATAATAAAAAAAAGAAAATGGATTCTTAGTAAATTAAAAAAAGATTGAAACAAAATTATTTTGGATTTTATGAGCAATTGTTACCTGCTGAATGCTACCTTCAAGAAATTTTTATTGACTCCATTTTTTGTGGTAAAAAGTTGAATTTCTCCTTAACTAATAACCATCAATAATTTGGCAATCTTTTTCATATTCAGTAGCTATTTATGTAAATTATTTTGTTCACATAGGATAAATAGACATTTAGATGACTAATAGGAGATTTCTCTCATAGGAGCACTTTGGAGACTGATGCTCCAAGTTCACTTGGGAAATAATTTTTGGGGTTGGATGTTACAAATGTCAAATAAAACCATGAGGAGAGGGATTTTGTTAAGATGAAAATTTTATGACAGTGATTCATGAGGATCTTAAGAAATTTCTATTTTTCTAGAATTAGAAGGAAATATTTTAACTTTTCAAGATTTAAAAAAACAAAAAGCTGTTGATATCTGTTAGAATCTTAAAGGAATTAATATTTTTTTGGGTTTCAAATTTCAAATTAATTCAAAACTATGGTTTTATCAGTATAGGGAACTCCTAGATGGGGAAACTCCCTTTAACAAATGCATATCAGCAAGTGTTCTATATCTTACAGTTTTAGAAAGTTGTCAAAGTAAGAAAGGTCAAATGACTTATCTAAGATCTCACATGTAGCAGAGTGGAGAACTGAATCTAAATTTTCCTGATTCAGAGGCTAACACTTTATTCAATATACTTCACTGACTCTCATCATCATAACATTTTTATATTACCAAAGATTTTACATAACTAGTTTTGAGGAAAATATGAAAATAACAAGAAATATTACCAATAACACTATATCTGAATTTAATTTTTTTTTCTGATGACAGAAGTTGGAATATCTTATTATCTTTTACCAATTTAGAAATGATCGTACACACTTTAAACTCAATAACTGTGCAGAGAATAAGCTATTGAAATTTTTTTTGCCACATGTAAGTTACCATGAATACCTTAAGAGATGACAATTTGGTAACATAAATAACACATTTGATGTATTCAAATGTTTGAAGATTGTCATATGGAAAGGCATCTAGACTAGGGTACTGGTGGAAATGATAATAAAACTGATTCCATTTTAATATGAGAAAAAAAAATCTAACAATTAGAGTTGGACATTTGAATGGGCAACCTAATGATATGAAGTTGTCACTACTTAATGTCTTTAAGTAGAGGATAAGATGTCCATATATCAAGGAAATATTGAAGGAATTCCTACATAGGCAAAGGAATTAGATTAAATGATCTCTGAGGTCTCTTCTAACTCTAAGGTTGTTTGATTCTACACAGCACTGACAATGTTGAAAGACTGAAGTTTTGTCTTCAAGATATAAAAGCATCTAATTAATTCATAAAAATTTACTCATTACCGTTTTTAAAAGGAAGGAGGAAAGGGGGTCATTATTTAGATTGATTAAATAATTTTGCCATCAATTTTGATGTCCTGCAGACTCAGCCACTAAAAGAAATCTACAAAGGTTGGGTCTGGGTCTATTTGAAAACAATCATTATTTGATGGATGACTGAGAGAATGCTTATATTGTGTATATTTCAGAAAGCAGGAGTGGAAATAAATACAAACTTGAAAAAAAGGATAAAATTCAACAGGAACATGGAAAAGACAATCAAGTACATCAATATTTAGAAACTAACTAAAAAAAACCTCAAGATGCAATAATCATAGTATAACAGCAATTACTTGTCTCCACTGCCTGAAGACCAGGTGTGGTACTTTACATTCCATCCTCAAAAGTTCCTCAGTATCCATAAGAGGACTGAAGGATGTGTAGTCTACTTTTGGCTAAAGCCACAAGCAATTGTCTTCCTTCAATTTTCAACCTGGTACCCTGGTTCTCTTTAATTTAGTAGATTAGCTTTTACAAATGAGTATTTATCGTTAGATCATAAAAAGAAGAAACATACAAACATTTTCCCCCAACTCTTGGGAGGGAATAATCATCCTTACACCATTTCAATCTCTGGAGGGGAAAAGGCTAATAGCTTAATTCAGTTCCTACTTGGTATATAGCTCCACTCACTTTTCTTCATTATCTCCCTGACAATTGGCTGCTTTCCCTACTGCTTTTACAAACATGCTCATGTCTCTTCCATACTATAAAAGCCTTCACTTGATCCATCCAATCCTACCAGCTATTGTCCAGTATCTCTCCTCTGTTTTGTGGCTAAACTTTAGGAAACATTTGCAATAGCTGTCTCCACTTGGCTTTCTCTCACATTTAAAAAATTCCCTATAGTAGAACTTTTGACCTCATCATTCAACTAAACCTGTTCTCTCCAAAATTACTAATAATTTCTTAATGGTCAAATCTAATCATCTTTTCTCAATCCTCATCTTTTTTGACCATTCTATAACCTTTGACACACTCCTTTTCCCTTTGATACCCTTTTTTTCTCTAGGTCTTCATGACTCTTGTCTTTCCCAGTTCTTCTCCTCTCTGATAACATTTTTTCAGCCTCCTTTGCTAAATCTTTATCTAGGTCATACCTCTGAGTGTGTGTGCTGCATAGCTCTGTCCTGTTTCATTTGGTGATCTCATCAGCACCCATCAATCCAATTAATATTTTTTCCCCTTTTTTATTTTATTTAGAATTTTTTCCCACAGTATATATGCATGAGTAATAATTTTTTTATAATATTATCCCTTGTATTCATTTTTCCAAATTATCCCCCCTTCCCTCTACTCCCTCCCCTTGATGACAGGCAATCCCATACATTTTACATATGTTACAATATTACCTAGATACAATATATGTGTGTAAATACCATTTTCTTGTTGCACATTAAGTATTAGATTCCAAAGGTATAGTAACTTGGGTAGATAGACAGTAGTGCTAACAATTTACATTCACTTCCCAGTGTTCCTTCTCTGGGTGTAGCTGTTTCTGTCCATAATTGATCAACTGGAAGTGAGTTGGCTCTTCTTTATGTTGAAGATTTCCACTTCCATCAGAATACATCTTCATACAACATTGAAGTGTACAGCGATCTTCTGGTTCTATTCATTTCACTCAGCATCAGTTGATGTAACTCTCTCCAAGCCTCTCTGTATTCCTCCTGCTGGTCATTTCTTACAGAGCAATAATATTCCATAACCTTCATATACCATAGTTTACCCAACCATTCTCCAATTGATGGATATCCATTCATCTTCCAGTTTCTAGCTACAACAAAAAGAGCTGCCACAAACATTTTGGCACATACAGGTCCCTTTCCGCTCTTTAGTATTTCTTTGGGATATAAGCCCAATAACAGCAATGCTGGGTCAAAGGGTATGCACAGTTTGATAACTTTTTGGGCATAGTTCCAAATTGCTCTCCAGAATGGCTGGATTCTTTTACAACTCCACCAACAATGTATCAGTGTCCCAGTTTTCCCACATCCCCTCCAACATTCATCATTATTTGTTCCTGTCATCTTAGCCAATCTGACAGGTGTGTAGTGGTATCTCAGGGTTGTCTTAATTTGCATTTCTCTGATCAATAGTGATTTGGAACACTCTTTCATATGAGTGGATATAGTTTCAATTTCATCATCTGAGAATTGTCTGTTCATATCCCTTGACCATTTATCAATTGGAGAATGGTTTGATTTCTTATAAATTAGGGTCAGTTCTCTATATATTTTGGAAATGAGACCTTTGTCAGAACCTTTAACTTTAAAAATATTTTCCCAGTTTGTTACTTCCCTTCTAATCTTGTTTGCATTAGTATTGTTTGTACAGAAACTTTTTAGTTTGATGTAATCAAAATCTTCTATTTTGTGATCAATAATGATCTCTAGTTCTCCTCTGGTCATAAATTCCTTCCTCCTCCATAGGTCTGAGAGGTAGACTATCCTCTGTTCCTCTAATCTATTTATTATCTCCCTCTTTATGCCTAAATCATGGACCCATTTTGATCTTATCTTGGTATATGGTGTTAAGTGTGGATCCATATCTAATTTCTGCCATACTAATTTCCAGTTTTCCCAACAGTTTTTTCCAAATAATGAATTTTTATCCCTAATGTTGGTATCTTTGGGTTTGTCAAAGATTAGGTTGCTATAGTTGTACCTTTTTTTGTCCTTTGTATCTAATCTGTTCCACTGATCTACCAGTCTATTTCTTA
Source organism: Sminthopsis crassicaudata (assembly GCF_048593235.1). Classification (NCBI taxonomy): domain Eukaryota; kingdom Metazoa; phylum Chordata; class Mammalia; order Dasyuromorphia; family Dasyuridae; genus Sminthopsis; species Sminthopsis crassicaudata. The sequence goes on from NC_133618.1 coordinate 290,549,812, forward strand.
GCCAATACCAAATGGTTTTGGTGACTGCTGCTATATAATATAGCTTTAGATCAGGTACATTTAGACCACCTTCCTCTGACTTTTTTCCCCATTAGTTCCCTTGCAATTCTCGACCTTTTGTTCTTCCATATGAATTTTGTTATTTTTTCTAGGTCATTAAAATAGTTTCTTGGGAGTCTGATTGGTATAGCACTAAATAAATAGATTAGTTTTGGGAGTATTGTCATCTTTATTGTATTCGCTCGGCCTATCCAAGAGCACTGAATGTCTTTCCAATTATTTAAATCTGACTTTATTTTTGTGGCAAGTGCTTTGTAATTTTGCTCACATAATTCCTGACTATTCTTTGGTAGATGGATTCCCAAATACTTTATACTCTCAACATTTGTTTGGAATGGAATTTCTCTTTGTATCTCTTGCTGTTGCATTTTGTTGGTGATATGTAAAAATGCTGAGGATTTATGTGGATTTATTTTGTATCCTGCCACTTTGCTAAAATTCTGAATTATTTCTAATATCTTTTTAGCAGAGTCTTTGGGGTTCTCTAAGTATACCATCATGTCATCTGCAAAGAGTGATAGTTTGATTTCCTCATTTCCTACTCTAATTCCTTGAATCTCTTTCTCGGCTCTTATTGCCGAGGCTAGCGTTTCTAGTACTATATTGAATAGTAATGGTGATAGTGGGCAACCTTGTTTCACTCTTGATCTTACTGGGAAAGGTTGTAGTTTATTTCTATTGCATATTATGCTTACTGACGGTCGTAAATATATGTTCCTGATTATTCTAAGGAATATTCCATTTATTCCTATACTCTCAAGCGTTTTTAGTAGGAATGGATGTTGGATTTTGTCAAATGCTTTTTCTGCATCTATTGAGATGATCATATGGTTTTTATTAATTTGATTATTAATATAGTCAATTATACTAATAGTTTTCCTAATATTAAACCAGCCCTGCATTCCTGGTATAAATCCTACTTGATCATAGTGTATTATCCTGGAGATGATTTTCTGAAGTCTTTTTGCTAATATCTTATTTAAGATTTTAGCATCAATATTCATTAAGGAAATTGGTCTATAATTTTCTTTCTCAGTTTTCGATCTACCTGGTTTAGGTATCAGTGTCATGTCTGTGTCATAAAAAGAGTTTGGTAGGACTCCTTCATCCCCTATTTTTTCAAATAGTTTATATAACATTGGGGCTAATTGTTCTTTAAATGTATGGTAGAATTCACATGTAAATCCATCTGGTTCTGGGGATTTTTTCTTGGGGAGTTGATTAATAGCTTGTTCTATTTCTTTTTCTGAAATGGGACTATTTAAGCAATTTGTTTCCTCCTCTGTTAATCTAGGAAGCCTATATTTTTGGAGAAAGTCATCCATTTCACTTAAGTTATCAAATTTATTGGCATAAAGTTGGGCAAAGTAACTCCTTATTATTTCTCTAATTTCCTCTTCATTGGTGGAAAGATCCCCCTTTTCATTTGTAAGACTAACAATTTGATTTTCCTCTTTCCTTTTTCTGATCAGATTTACCAAAGGTTTATCTATTTTATTGGCTTTTTCATAAAACCAACTCTTGGTTTTATTTATTAATTCAATAGTTTTTTTTACTTTCAATATTATTGATTTCTCCTTTTAATTTTTGTATTTCAAGTTTAATTTTTGGTTGGGGGCAATTAATATCTTTATGCTATCTTATATAGTTATAACTTTTCTTCTGATCTCTAGTTTCTCTTCTCCAACTGCCTAGTAAACACTTCAAACTGGATGTCATAAGATATAAATCTTATGCTTAACATGTCCAAAATGCCATTCCTTGCTTTGTCCCCCCATCATTTACATTGTAGTAGTCATTGTGTACATCATTTTCCTGGCTCTGTTTACTTCACTTTATATCATACATACATACATTCATAGTCATGTTTCTCTGTAGTCAGCATTATTTGCCTTTTCCTAAAACATAGTAACATTCTATTTCCCTTTTATATCCTAGTTTGCATGGAACTTCCCCAATTTTTGAAATTCACTTCTTTTAAAAATTAAAAAAAAAAAATTTTTATTATATAATAGTTTTTATTTACCAGATATATGCATGGGTAATTTTACAACATTGACAATTGCCAAACCTTTTGTTCTAATTTTTCCCCTCCTTCCCCCTCCCCACCAGATGGCAGGTTGACCAATACATGTTACATATGTTAAAGTATAAATTAAATACTATGTATATATATATATGTATGTATATACATGTCAAAACAGTTGTTTTGCTGTACACAAAGAATCGGACTTTGATATAGTGTACAATTAGCCTGTGAAGGAAATCCAAAATGCAGGCGGATAAAATTAAAGGGATTGGGAATTCTATGTAGTGGTTGGTTCATAGTCATCTACCAGAGTTCTTTCGCGGGGTGTAGCTGGTTCAGTTCATTACTGCTCTATTGGAACTGATTTAGTTCATCTCATTGTTGAAGAGGGCCACGTCCATCAGAATTGATCATCATATAGTATTGTTGTTGAAGTGTATAATGATGTCCTGGTTCTGCTCACTTCATGTAAGTCTCTCCAGGCCTTTCTGAAATCATCCTGTTGGTCATGAAATTCACTTCTTTCTCACTTCTGCCTCTTATAGCCCTTGATTTCCCTTAAGATTCAAGTTAAAATCTACCTTCTGCACAAACTCCTTTTATGTCTCCAAGATCCTAGTGCTTTCCCTTTCAAGATTACATTATGTCTACTTTGTGTTTTGTGTATTTCTATAAAAGTAAATATTGTTTTTCCTATTAGACTGTAAGCTTCTTGAGGGAAGGAATTACTGTACTTTTGTCTTTATTTTTCCAATGTTTAATACGCTTCCTAGCACATAGTAAACATTTAAATGAATTTTTGTTGTTTTAATGATCCATAATCTCCATTAATATAATCATGTTTAAAACAAACCTACCCCCCTTCACACACACACACACACACACACACACACACACACACACACACACAGGGCAATATGCATATACATCTACATATACTCAAACACACACATGCATTTACCCATATATAAACATGTATTTAAAACAGTATTAGTATCGCTGACATATAATATAAGTTTCTCTCTTAACTGAATCTTCAAGTTTGACTGTGTTTAATAGGATCAATGACTACTAGCCATACTTTTTTTTTTCTTAATAAAATCGGCTTCTATCACTGTACACTGCAACAACAATACTGTATGAGGATGTATTCTGATGGAAGTGGATATCTTCAACATAAAGAAGAGCCAACTCACTCCCAATTGATCAATGATGGACAGAGGTAGCTACACCCAGAGAAGAAACACTGGGAAGTGAATGTAAATTGTTAGCACTAATATCTGTCTGCCCAGGTTACAGGTACCTTCAGAATCTAATGCTTATTGTGCAACAAGAAAATGGTATTTACACACATGTATTGTATCTTGGTTATATTGTAACACATGTAAAATGTATGGGATTGCCTGTCATCAAGGGGAGGGAGTGGAAGGAGGGGGGGATAATTTGGAAAAATGAATACAAGGGATAATATTATAAAAAATATATAATAAAATTAAAAAAAATAAAATAAAATCGGCTTCTGATCTATGTCATAGTGCTTATACACATTTCTTCTTTCTAATCTCTCCACACCCATTTGCATTCCCCTCTGTTTTTTCTGCCCCTCTTATTTCTTTATAGATTTTGGAGGGTACTATACCCTTAATAGTGTGTGTATATATATATATATATATATATATATATATATATATATATATATATATATATATATATTATAGAACGTTGCGTATTTTACCTATTCCCAGTGGAAGTTTTCAGAATTATGAGCCCTCCTTCTCTAATGCCCATGTGTCTGTTCCTACTCTACTGCTAATTTGTATGACCCCCTTTTTTTGAGCTACTTAATTCCTGATGTCAATCATCAACATATTTCCAAATAAACAATTTGTTAATATTAAATTCCTTAAAATTAATCTTGGATATTGGCTCTTACATGTTAAATTTTCTACTGAATTCTGGTTTGGTTGTTAGAAAGTCCTGAAAATCTTCAAGTTTGTTAAATATCCATCTTTTTTCATTTAGTATTATAGATAATTTTATTAGATATGATATTTTTGGCTGCAGGTCTAATTTTTTTGATTGCTGATATATATGATCCTAGAACCTGTGGTCGTTTATTATGGCTGCTGCTAAGTTCTGTACAATTCTAATTGTAGAGTTTTTTTTTTTTTTCTGTTTTCTTGCATAATTTTCTCTTTGATCTGGGGGTTTCAAAATTTGGCAATAATATTCTTATATGTTTTCCATAAAGCATGTAATATGTGATTTTTTTATACTGTTTCTACTTTTCCCTCATGATCTATCACTCTAAGATAATTTTCTTGAATTATTTCTTGCATTTTTCTGTCAAGGATCTTTTTTTTTAAGTCTAATTATTCTATATTTTCTCTTCTTTATCTGTTCTTTAGATCTGTTGTTTTCCTTATAAAATGTTTCACATTCTGTTCTATTTTTTTCATCTTTTATATTCTTTTGTTTTTTTCTTGATCACTTATAGCTTCACTGAGTCCCCTTGCTCAGTTCTAATTTTCAAAGTGTTATTTTCTTTCTTTTTTTGTTAATTAAAGCTTTTTGTTTTCAAAACATATGCATGAATAATTTTTCAACATTAACCCTTGCAAAACCTTATGTTTTGCAAAAATCCTCCTCTAGATGGCAAATAATCCAATATGTTAAACATAGTAGAAATCCAATATATGCGTACCTATTTATACATTTATCTTGCTGCACAAGAAAAATAAAATCAAACAGGAAAAAATGAGAAAGAAAATAAAATGCAAGCAAACAAAAGAAGAGAGAGTGAGAATGCAATGTTGTGTTCCACACTTTGTTCCCATGGTTCTCTCTCTTGGTGTAGATGGCTCTCTTCATCACCGAACAACTGGAGTTGGTCTGAATCATCTCATAGTTGAAGAGAGCCATGTCCATCAGAACTGATCCTCATATAATATTGTTGTTGAAGTGTATAATGATCTCCTGGTCCTGCTCATTTCACTCAGCATCAGTTCATGTAAGTCTCTCCAGGCCTTTCTGAAATCATCCTGCTGGTCATTTGTTACAGAACAATAATATTCCATAACATTCATATACCATAATTTATTCAGCCATTATCCAACTGATGGGCATCCACTCAGTTTCCAGTTTCTTGCCACTACAAAGAAGGCTGCCACAAACACTTTTTTGCACATGTGGATCCCTTTCCCTCCTTTATGATCTCTTTGGGATATAAGCCTAATAAAAACACTGCTGGATCAAAGTAAGCACAAACAGTTATTTTCATCTTTAAGATTCTATCTCTTTTTTCTAGTTAGATAACTTTTTTCATAATTTTCTTTGTTTTTCTTGGATGGTTTTTATTTCTTTAAATTTTTTCTTTGATATCTCTCATTTGATTTTTAAATTATCTTTTGAGTTCTTCTACAAATTCTTTCCGGACAGAGAGCCATATACCATTACTCTTTGGGGTAGAAATAAAGCTCTTTTTGCCAGTATTTTCTTCTGAGGATGAATCCTGGTCTTCTCTTTCTATAGTAAGTTTCTATGGTGCTGTTCTTTCTTTTTTGACGGTTCATTTTTTTTTTTAATGAGAAGTATTAGTGTAAGCACCCATCTACTCCCAGCCAGTATTGTCTCTGCCCCACTGTTGCACTCGCTGGGGGCTGGTTCGGCTCAGGGCCATTTCTCAGCAGCGCAGCGGGGCCTGGTGCTCTTTATCAGCAGAGATTCCTCCATCTCCTCAAGCTGTCTGGGAGGTGAAAGCTTCTATGGCTCCTGCTGACCTAGGGCTACCCCCCCAACGTGGTGTTTCTGTGTCTCTAACCTGGAGGGGTTTGCACGTGGGTTAATCCTAGCCCCTGTTCTGCCCCAAATTTTCTTGATTTTTCACCAGTCTATGTTTTCCCTGAGGCACAAATTTGTTCCATTTGTGAGGAAAATCTGGAGAGTTTGAAATTTACTGACCTACTCCACCATCTTCCCAGAATCCTCCCCTGTGAATTGTTTTTAATGACCCTTTTTTGGTGTGAAAGTCATTATTTATGTCATTCTGCCATGAACAGTTTGCTGATGGCATGGTTCTAATGTCAGCCCTTCAAACTCCATTTTGGGATGAAATGAGGTACTCATAGGTGATTAAACATTTAACATAAGAGGGTTTACTTTGTCTAAACACAGTAAAGATATGTAGTGAGGATATATTCAGAGAAACTGGGTCTAATCAAGTCCCAGGAACAGCTTTGTTCTAGATCTATGTTAGCTTGTAGAGAATTAGGAGAAGTTATGTCAGGAAAGCTGGGGATGAAAGAAGTTGGTTAGGGAAATAATCTTATTATACAATCCATTAAATTAATTCATCAGCACGTGTGAAGTTTTTTAAAATGATATTTAATTTTTCCAAATACACACAATGTTTTCAACGTACACCTTCACAAAACCTTGTTTTTCAAATTTTTCTCTCTCTCCTCCTCTCTTTCCCCTTCCCAAGACATGAAGCAATCTGATATAGATTTGTGTGCAATTATTCTTAAGCATATTTCCATATTTGTCTCACTGCACACACATACACAAATCAAAAAGAAAAAACAATGAGAAAGCAAAAACAAGCAAATAAACAACACCAACAAAAAGATGAAAATACTATGCTTTGATCCATGTTTAGTCTTCATAGTTCTCTCTGGATGTAAATGGCTCTTTCCAGCCTTATGAAAAATTATTGAAGGTGGATAATAACAATGACTTCTGGAACCTGATATCATTTACAATGTCATCTACAAATGGGAAAACCTGGAGTCCTGAAAAGACACAGATAGCTAATAACCAGACCAGATATTTTATTTTATTTCTGAGGCTGGCGTTAAGTGACTTGCCCAGGGTCACACAGCTAGGAAGTGTTAAGTGTCTGAGAACAGATTTGAACTCGGGTCCTCCTCACTGTGCCACCTACTGCCCCCAGACCAGATATTTTAAACTAAAGCAAGGTTTATTGAGTCTTCCAGTGAGGGGCACTTAAGTAGTCACACAGTTGAAGGAGGAAGCAGGGTTTTTGTGGAACTGGAGGTAGTGGGTTGAAGTATCTGTTCTTAGGGCTGTGAGGCAGATCTTATTTCATATCTGTCCATTGAACTGAGGATATTGAGGTTAAGCTAATTTTTGGAATCAGGACTCAAAACAAGACATATTGACACCTTATTCTGGGTTGCATGCAATCTCAAGTGGGAAGTCAGGACATATAGTAGGGAGGAACTAACAGATGGTGGAACCATAATTGTCCCCTATTGTTTTTACACAAGTGCAACATCCTTATAAAATAGGAGCCTCATAAATCACATTCTTACCATAACATGGTCAGGGGTGCCCTTAGAGGTCAAGGTTTCCAAGGATTTGTACAGAATAGTGAGGGGTCCTAAGGAAAGCACAAAGTCCTTCTTAGTATTAGAAAGCTATAAATCAAGGGATTAAAACTTGAACTAGGAAACAAATGCACTATGGCCATGCATTTGGCCACCAAATCACCAAAAAAACAAAAACAAAAACACACAATCCCATGGTCCCTTCAATGTCTTAAAAGTTGAATATTTAAACAGAATCCAAATCTCACACATCCCTTAAGGAGACAAACTTTGTGAAACAGATTCTATATGTAAACTAAGTCAGATTATAGATTAATCTTAAAATAGAGGGTTCACAATGAATTAACTGAAAGGAGAGATTTATATATCACCATTTAGCTAATGTAGCTGATAAATAAATGATTTTAGGAAGCTCAAACTTCCCTTTGGCTTCTACTTGATCAGTTTCAAACAGAATTATTATTTTCTTAAATGTGGATAAAATAAGGTTAATAGAAACAGAAAATAAGCTTTCAATTGAACAGAAGTTGCAGAAGGAATGGCTCTGATTCCCAAACAATAAATACAAGGAATTTGTACGTGAACACAAGCAACACAAAACATTAAAGTCAAAGTAATAAAATAATGATCATCAATATTAATATCAAGTTTCATTATTCCTGGTAATCAATGTCCATGTAATCAGAAGTTACATTTTGAGACCTAGCTGTCCCACGTAATTCTCTGGTCCTTGAAAATATCTCCCCTTGGAAATTCTGGAATGAATGTCATTCTCAATATAGCTTGGAGAGGGCTCCTCTTAGTAGTTCTATTTCCCTTGTTCAAGGTCACTTGCAGATAATCCTATTTAACACAACTAAAATATGCTAGTAATAACAATACCATTTAGTACAACCTCCTAAATTTGGAATTCTAGTAACTAATTCATGAGGTGAAAACCAGTTCAAAAATTTGGAGTAAATCCTAATAGCCAAAAAACAGTTGATCATCAGATTAAAAACCCACAATTCACTTGAAAGTTCTGAACATTTCAGTTTCACTTGCTTTTACTATTTCACCTAAATCTTGCACTTGCTATAGGCAATGCTATCAACAGATGGAAGAAAGAATCTTAAAAAGGATCCAAGAGGGTCTGACTTAGAAAATCAGACCTTCTGTCTCCGAATATTATCAGAGAAAGACTTCCTAATTGGAAAATAACATGATTAAAATTTTTGCAATTATTAATATAATTTTACATGTAAATCCTTAATCTAATTTTGAGAATTTATTACTAAATAATATTTAAAGCCTTTATTACACACACACACACACACACACACACACACACACACACACATCTTCATCTACTTTTGTTGCTTTCTCAAAGTATACTACATCAAAATTTAAAACTTGATCATCTTTATCCCATTCTCCTCCTTTGAGGATATATTTTATCCTCATCTTGAAAGAATAATGTACTTTAGGAACCTAATCCTATACATGAATAAATAATTAGCCAGCAGATTGCAAGCTGAAGAATTTATTTACCTAGTTACTTAGGATATGGAGTTAAACACAAATTCTGATTAAAAGTAGTAAAATCTCTCATACTTGCATTCAATCATAGTAACTTACAAAGGCTCTGAGAAGATATTACTTCATATCTGTGTAAACAATGTTAATAGGTTTCTACAAATATTGCTAAAAAGGACAACGATGAGGGATGACACATCCTGTTAAGATATCTTCAACCCATCACCTTGTGAGTCAAGAAGCTAGCTAAATCAGTTTCTGAAAAGGAGACCCAGACCTAAAACTGGCTAAAATTGGCTGAGGTCAATGACTGAATGTAAGCTTTTTGCAAGCACTAAACATGCTTACTGAATGAATCTCATACATATTAACCAACACATCCCAAGGGTGGGGTTAGTCACCATTTTTGTGGGTATGAGAGGTAAACCCAGGGAAGGGGGACATGTAAGGGGCAGTTAGAGGAAGATTGTACCCAGAAGGGATCAGCCAACCAGAACTCTGAAGGGAGAAGTAAGACAACCTTAGAGCATTCTCCTTTCTATATAAGTATGTGAATCATATGGAGTTTTCACACCCACTTCTGCAGGAGTGTATTAAAATTTTAAACTGCTTTACTTATCTTGAGTATGTTCATTCATTGTGCCCTTTTGGGTGTTTAGAATTTTTCCCCCCAACACTTATTTGTTCATTAAAACCAGAATTTTGCAGTTAAGATAATTCTCTGAATTGAGGTGTAAAACAGCACTTTGACAACTTGTTCCAAGCTGCTTGCAATTTCAAGAAGGAAGCAGGTTAGGGCACATGAAGAGGGGGAAATTAGCAGGGATAAAACGGTGGGGTCAGGACCCACAAGACATAGTGAAAAGTGACAGACTTATATTCAGGTGAACTTTGGACAACTTCAGATACTAGCTGTGTTGTTATGGTCAAAGTATGTAACTTTTCAGAGTCTCAGTTTCCTCATTTTAAAAACAGTGTGAATTTTTTTCCACTATTTTATGAAACTGTTGGAAAGAAAGTACCTTGTATAATGTAAAGTGCTATTATTTCTCACTACCTAAGGATATTCCTCTTTTTTTTTTTGGACTCTAAAAGACATGTCTACTATCACAATGAAGAATGCTTTTGGTAAATGTGCATTTTCCTGGTTTGTGATATATTTAGAGTCAGAGAGCTGAAACAAAGGTATCAGTGCCTTGTTGAAGAGGAGCCTTTAAATTGAATTTTGCTCTACTTAACCAAATCACAATCAAGAAATAATTGCACTCTGATTCTCTTTGTCATGACTTTTTATGGTGAAGAGCAATGTAGAACTAGCCAGACAGAGGGAGAGAGGAGGCACCATGGGCCAAGGCAATCCTTGACCATTATCCCCTCACTCTAGTGGAGACAGCTTAGGATCCTTGAGAACAGTCTTGGAAATAGCAATGTTTCTAGCACTGTGTCCATAGCATTATCTTGAAAAGGAAAAAAAGACATGAATTGAGTGGAGATTCAACTAAATTACTGTAAGAGCAGAAATTATAGCCACAATTACTAAAGACTCAGGAAAGAAAGTTCTGGAAACCAAAGTCCTTGTCCCTGATTGGTGCTTCAGTCTCAGAAACTGATATGATTTTATTAGTGGAAATGATATTAAAGAAGAGAAATCTGTTTTACTGTCCACCCTAAGAACCATGGGATTTTTCTATCTGATTTTCAGCTGAAACTTTATGTTTATATTCTATTACCCATTAGAATATGAGCTCCTTGAAAGTAGGGTCTGAATTATCTTCCTATTTATATTCTTATTGCTTAGTACAATGTTTTACCCACAGTATGTTTCATAAATGTTTTTTCATTCATTAAAAAAGAGTGGTGTGCAGAAAACCTATCATTATATAACTGTATTACAAAGTTATGTAACTTTGTTAAGTTGACCTTGCTATAACTAGTATATTTAGAGAATAAGTTTCTGCATGTGGTTAGAATCCAACTTTCATTTATCTCCTGGTCCTGTCTTGTTCCTATCTCTGGACTTCAAAACCATGTTCCCAATACTGCTGGTTCATTCTAGAACTTCCCTTAGCACTTGGGACCCCCTTACTTTGGAACAGGCTACTATGCCCATATCCTACTCATCTTAGAATGTCTCCCTGGAAGAATTGTCCACTTTCTTATTTGCAATAAGTATCTCCACTTTCTTTCCTCCCTCCCTCTCTCTTTTTAACCCCTTACAAACCAGCTTCCAACTAATATTTCAAAGAAACCGTCTTCTCCAAAATTGCTGATGATTTCTTTGTTGCTAAATCCAATGGCCTTTTTTCTGTTCTCATTTTTTTGACCTTTCTGCAAGCCTTTGATGCTTTTTATCAGCTTCTCCTCTTTGAAACCTGGCGATCCCATTCTCTCCCAGTTTTCCTAGTTAACTGACCCCTCTTTTTTGTCTGTTTTGTTGGATTCTCCTCCAGATCATACCCTCAAACCCTAGTGTTCAGTCCTCAGAGTTCAGTCCTGGGCCCTCTGCTCCTTCTATACCACTTCATTTAGTGATCTCTTCAGCTCTCAAAGGTTTAATTAGCATCTCTATCTCAGATTTCAGATCTACCTGCTTCAGTCTCTTTTGACCTCAATCTCACATCTCCCACTGGATATAGACATCTTAAACTCAACATGCTCAGAATGGAATTCATCATCTTGCCCCCTACACCCTATCTTCCTCTTCTCTTTTTTTAGGGCAGTTCCTCTCAGTTCTTCAAGCTTGAAACCTAGGAGTCATCCTAGACTATTCACTTTCTCTCACTCCATACTTCCTCCCCCCACATTACATCCAATCCTTTGCCAAGTCTGCCAATTTCACCTTTCCATCATCTCTCCAATATGCCCTTTCTCTGTTCTGACAATGACACGTTCTGGTGCAGACCCTTACTACCTCCTGCCAGGACCACCATGATAGCCTGCTGGTGGGTCTGTCTGCCTTAACTCTCTACTCCAAATCATCCTCCATTCAGTCAGTGAAGTTATTTTCCTAAAGCACAGATCTGGTCATTTTATTTTCCTCCTTCAATTAAATAAATTCCTGTAGGAACAAATACAAAATGCTCTGTTTGGCCTTCAAAGGTCTTCATAGTTATCCCCCTTTACTTTCCAGTCTTCTTACACCTTACTTCCCACCTTACTCTTTAATCCTTGACACTAGTTTTTTTGGGTATTTCATGGACAAGATATAGCTATCAGTTGTCTTTCTCTCACTATTCCCCATTCCTGGAATATTCACCCTTCTTCACTCCATCAAATGATTTTTCTGGCTTTAAGTTCCAACTAAAATTCCATCTTTCACTTAACTGTAATATCTTTTCTGTCAATTCCTATTTGTCCTACATATAGTTTGCTTTGTATATATTTGTTTACATGTTATCTTCCCCATTATATTGCAGGTTCCTTGAGGACAGTGGGTTTTTTTTTTGCCTCTTTTATTTCTTCAGTGCTTAGCACAGAGACAAGCATGTGTTAAGCACTTAATAAATGTTTACTTATTGATTTATTGAGTTCATCCTTTGGTATTTCATTCTAGTCTCTACTGATTGGTATTCCTTTGGCTTTTTCTTGGCTACCTCTTTACTTGGTGGTGTCTAGCTAATACAGTGAGTGACAGAATTAGAATTCAAGGACAGGCTTGAATGACAGTGAAACTAACAGGATTAAATTTAATAGGGTTAGTTTAAAAGTTCTGCATTGGAATTGCAAAAAATAAATTGGACAAATATGGGATATGGAGAAATGTACATCAATTAAATTATGATATCCAGTCATTGGAATTGATATTTTTCTTGGGCCAGATCATATTTAGACTATTATATCCAGTTTTGAGACAAAAGATAAGGTAGATATAAGTAGATTGTGACATATTTCATAAAATAAATTCTGAAAGAGAACTTGAGTGAAATGTCATTGAAGAAAGGTATGAATGAAAAATATAGACTTCTAACTAATGAATAGCTTGAGTCTTAAAAGAAACTAAGGATCCTAAGAGGAGGAGAGGAGGCAATACATTCTAGGCATAGTAAATAATCAACACAAAGGCAGCAAGGATAGAGAAGTGATACAGGAAAAAGTAAGAAGAGCAGTTTGGTTGGATTGTTGTGGGCATGATGGGAAGTAACATATTATAAAGCTGGTTGTGAAGGTTTTGAGTGGCAAAACATTATACCTAAGCTTAGAGGTAAAAAAGATTCCATGCACATATTGCTTTGATTTCCTTTTCCTGTTCCTTCTCTATTTCCTCTCTTCCTCTTTTCTCTCCATCCCTTTCCTCTACCCCCTTTACCACAGGTTAGGGAAAAAGGTGCTTCCCTGCTCAGTTGCCCATGTCTCTTTCTTTTCCTTTCCCAATTTTTCACCCTTCTATTCTTTTCAAATGAAAACCTGTAACGTTCTCTCCTGGCAGTTACAATTACTAGTCTGCTGTAGGCCCAGAGTACCTTTGACCACTGGACCTTTGCAGTGTGAACTCTACCCGGCTCGCCTCCTCTGAGGCCTTCAAAGGTCTCTGGCCACAATCTCTTGACTCTATAGCTTAATAAGCGGTAGCGCACTCAAGAACAGCCACGTGTAATCTTAAAAGCCTTTATTATACCTACTCACATAATGCCCTGACTGATGCCCTGACTTGTTGGTTCCCGAGTGAACACCTGGTCAGAAGACCCACGTGTTCACTACCAAAATCCTTACCTCTTTTGCTACCCATCTCGGCTTGGCCACCCAGGCTAGGAAGCCAGGGTGAAGAGCGCCAGGTTAAAGAGAGCGACTGCTGCCTGCAGTGGGCTTATACAGGACCTGTGAGGTCACACACACAGCCAATCAGCGAGAGTCACCCATTACGAAGCTATCTCATCATGGCCAGGATCCCACCCAAGGGCAGTCCTAATATCCACAGAAATTACTTCCAGGCCTCAATCTCCTCATGCACTGTGGCGCCCATTTAAAGGGCCCTTACAATTCCCTTCTCTTGTTTTGTGGGAACCGCACATCTCATCAAGCTAAACTTTTAGCACCAGCTATAGTTCACTTGATCCATGAGATGACAGAGTGTTATGCCCAAGGAGGTACAAAACAGCAGAGCAGTAAACAGAAGTATGACAATGAGAACCAGGCTCAACAGTGGCCCAAGTGTTCAACCCAATCATCAAAGTCATACTCGAGATAATAAGCCAGAGGTTGGATGCCAAGGAGGTAGGATGTCAACACTGAGGTGGGAAGTTAACAATTAAATATCAGTGAGGTAGGTTGTCACAATTCTAGTTACATTTATCACAATTCTAGACCAATTCTAGTTTCTTACAATTCTCTGTTGCACTTGTCACAATCCTAGAACAATTCTAGCTTATCACAATTCTCTATTGCACTTTTCACAATCCTAGAGCAATTCTAGTTTCACAGGTGCACATAAGCAAAGTCATGTCCAGTAACATTGTCTCCATAACAACGGCAGGTGGGTGTGTTGGCTTTTCACCCACTAATTTAAAAGCATAGTCCTTCAATAGAAAGCATAGGGCAAAGCCTCTTCCCAGGCCACAATATGGCAAGTGGCCACGGGAGAAGCAAGCAGGCCCATTGTCCATTTACAGTCTTTATATTGCGTATCACCCAAAACAGTCCATTTCAGCTGCTATCCTGGAACTGTGTCTGCTGTCTCTGGTGTCACGGTCAGGAGGGACATTGCTGTCATCAGCGTCTGAAGGGCTGCGGACATCTGGCTGGTCCCTCTGGGCGGTTGTCTGGTCCTTCTCTTGGATCCCCAGGTTACAAATGTCTCTTGTGGGGATGAACTCTACTGCTGGATCTGCACCTAGGAAGGAATGTGCCCGGGGCCCCAAACCCTGGCCCAACTTGGGCCTTTCCAAATGCCATCCAGGCCTTTCCACATCACAGTGGAAGGAAAGTTCTTGTCAAAAAGATGAACAAAAGTCAGTCTGTCACTTAGCTGCACTTTCTGTGTGTGCCCAAAGTGCATTGCTAAGGTAAAATGCAAAGAATTTAAAAATGTAAAATCAAAATAACTTTAGTAATGTAAAATCAAAATACTTTGAAGATGTAAAATCAAAAGTATTTAGTTCCAGCAAAAACCCATGTCTACAACCTATTCCCTTGACTTTTCCAATAAATTTTCAATTCCATTCATTGTAAAGAATCTCAATAAGTTCCTTTACATTCCATCGGTAAGAAGATCTATTTAGAATTGTGGTTTCTCGTTAAGATTATTAATCTCGGAACAAGAAAGCCTGGATTCTAATTCAGATTCTTCTGCTTATTGGCCCTGACTAGATAAGACGCTTCATTTTTCTTGTATTTCAGTTGTAAAATGAAGAAAGAGGGTGTCCACAACTCGTTTTTCAGACGGAAGACCTGAAACTCAGAAAACAGGAAGTGGTTCATGCGAGCTCTCAAACGTACAGGCAGAAGCAGAACTCGAACCCAGGACTTTCTCGCTCCCGCTCGGGCTGTCCGCAGTGCCTGCTGCACAGATGCGTTGGAGGACGGAATGAGAGAACGTGGCTAAAGCCCTCTGTAAACCACAAGAAGCGGTACAAAAGCCATCTATTATTAGGAGCAGACCAGAAAGAAGCCTGGCCGACGGCGCGAGGGAGATCTCCTGGGCTGCTGGCTTCAGAAGCGACGTCCCCCCGCTATGCTTGTCCTCTTTCGCTCTCCCTAGGAGAGTCATTCCTCCCGTCCTCCCCTGCAGTTAGGATGGGTCACACCTGCGCCCCTCCCTTTCCCGCCTGCTGAGCCATTGAGGGGCATCGCTGGAGGAGGGTCTACAGCCAGGGAGGACTCCGGTGGGGGACCCAAATGCACGGGGACTCCGCCACTTTAAGAGGCTTTTCTCTGGGAAACTCCCATCCTCTCCTTTCGCCTTATGAATGGAAATACTGCTCCCTCCCCCCATCCGGTCGAGTCCATTTCCCCGTTTCACTAGGAGCCACTTCTGTCTCCCTCTCCCAGCCTCTCTTTGGGCTCTCTCGCCCACGCCGAGGCGGGCAACCCCAGGGGAACAAGGACAGGAAACCTTCGGCCGCCCGGCAAATCGCATTAATCTCCCCGGGGGCGGTTCCCAACCTCCCGGGAGAGATTCCAGCCTCGCTGGGCTCTCGGTCCGAATGGTAGCGACAAGGGCGTAGGGGAGGGGGGAAAGAAGGGGAGGGGAGGTGGGAGGGGGGTGGGATGCGTTCATTTCCTGGCCACATAGCTGGCGGAGCGAGGGAGCCCGCGAGACCGAGACATTGGGGGCAAAGCCTTGCCACCCGGGCCACATCATGTCCACCAAAGCGGAGCAGTGTAAGTAGCGGTCGGTGCGGGGCCGTGCTCGGCCTCCGGCGGGGGGCTGGGGGGCTGCGGCTGCGATCGCAGCGGGGAGAGACAGCCTGGCGGGTGTTGGGGCGGGCGATGGAGAGGTGGGGGGGCTGGAGGCTGAGGTGCAGGGGGTCGCGGACTACAGCGCGGCGCTGTCCGCGGTGCTGAAAAAGCAACCTCCACATCTCTCTCTCTCTCAGAGCTTTGAAGTGATTTGCAAAAAAAAATGTTCAAAGGAGCAAAATAAAATTAAAATGGGGTCATTCTGGGAAAAAGAGGCCTTATACCTTGCAAATAAACATTTCGGTATCTCCTGGTGGGGGAAGGGGGGTAACGACAAATCAGAGGCGGAGAACTGTCAGTGGCGTCCAAGCCTGCCTGGCTACTGAGCATGCCCAGCCCTCGCTGCTCGAGCCATAGGGGAGTTTCAGTCTGCAGTTTCCACTCCGGGTTGCAGTGGTAATGAGGAGAAGGGGGAGGGAGCAGCAGCCAGGCAGAATATTGGGCGCAAATGAGGGATGGAGTGGGGGTGGTGAGAAAGGAGCCTAAAAACGGCTCTGGGTGAAAAGGGAAACGGAGCGCGAAGGGGCAGGGAAGGGGCAGGGAAGGGGCATTGTGGATACAGGTCCATCAAGTAATTAGAGCCGAATTGCAACAAGAGTAGGCTTCCTTTGTGGAATAGCTCACCATAAAACCTTGGGAATGTCAGGTGGGCTTTAGTGGTGGAATGCTGAAAGCCTGGGGACAGAGGTCCATCCCCCCAGAATGATGGCAGGCAAGGTCATGGACGACCTGGAATCTCCTTGGGGGCAGAAGCTAGCACACAATAGGAACCAAAAGAACATTTCTTGTGGGCTGATTGATTGAAGTCAAAACTTCCCATTGCATGCACTTGATGGACTTAGTGACAAACTTTTGACTGGAAAAGAAGTCAGGAGACTGATTTTTATACTTATATCTACAGATGAATTTTGTCTGTTGGAAGGCAATCAGCTTACTCCGAAGTTGCTTTCATTGCACAAAACATGTCTGCAACTGGTTTTGGAATTGCTCTAAAGAGTTAGTTTTGTAGTCACACTTTTGGGGCCCACATAATTCTATTATAGAGCGGGAATACTTTATTTACCATTGTTTCTTATTGACTTAAAATCTATCCTTAATAAGAAGATTTGTAACAATCGATTAACGTTTAAAAATGTCTCTGAAAGCATTTCAATCAGAATAGTTCCATGAAGATTTTCACCTTGAATGGGATAAATGTATAGCCTCCTAATGAGGTAACAGCAAAACCCACCTATAACAGAATTGTCTGAAGCTCTTAAAGGTTAAGGAACTTGCCTATGGTTGCACAGCTAGTAAGTATCAACAGAAGCGGGACTTGAACCCAAGCCGTCTATCGTTCTATCCACAGTACAACTTATATTAACTCTGAAGCCTTATAGTGAGATGCATTGTTATTGGCGTATATTTATTTTCACTTGTTCGTTTCAAAGATCAGGTATATGACTTTTTACTTATATTTCTAAGCCATAATTTCAGGTCAAATTATTGATGCTTTTTGCCAGTGTTTTACATCTTTCCTCCTTTCTCTTCTATTTTCTTCTATTTCCCATATTCAGCTTCTCCTCTTTCCCCAAACATGATGATTGAAATTCTTATATCCAATTTCCTTTGTGGTTCAGGAAGTGAACTTAGTTTTCTTTTAGTAGGTAGTTTCCTTTGTTTGCCTAGGGACTGCTTCCAGAGAGGCAAGGATTCAATAACTGAGTGGGAAAATGCTGAACTAAGATGTCAATTCTAGTTCTGTATTCATCACTCTGAGACATGGACAATTCGCTTAGTTCCTCTGTGCCTCTGTTCTTCCATTTACATAGGTGGCAACAGAAAAAATTCTTTCTCACAGGGTTGTGTGAAAGGTTTATGAGAGGAAGAAAATATATTGGTGCAAAATTTCCCACAAATGACTAGGGTAGGCCTTTTTTTTTTTTAAACAGATTGGAGAGAAATTGAGAATATTCCCCCTTCCCCCATTTTGTTATTTCTGTGAATATCAAGAGTGCAAAAAAAAAATCATGAAGCAGTAGGATTTTCTGTATGGTGTAATGAATAAGGACTTATACAAAGAAAAGTTAGCATAGATAATAGTTTTTTTCTCTTTTATTTTTTAACCTACAACCTCATGCCAGAGAATGGTCAAAAAAAGAACATATGGCAGTTGTGCAATGGGATTTTTATCTGTACTAGAGGAGAAGGGTTTATCAGGAGAGACAGGAACAGAGGAAAGCTTATTTTCTTTTATTGTCTAGGAGTTTAAAAATAGTATTTTCCAAACTTGAAGGGAGAAAACTGAATTTGGTATGTGTGATTGAGAAATCCTCAAAAGATGGAAACATTATTATTGGAAAGAACCTAAAATTCATCTGGTCTTGCCCATAATTTGAATAGGAATCCCTCCTAGAACATATTTGACAAATGATCATGCACTTATTCTCTGAAGACATCTAGTGAGTGGGAACCTAAACAGTCCCTTCTATTTTTCAATAACTCTGATTGTTAGTTGTTTTCCCAAATTCTGATCTGTGACTTCAATCCATTTCCTTTAGTTTTGTCTTCTGGGACTAAAAAGAACAAATCTAATTCTTCTTCCCTAGGCCAGCTCTTCAAATACTTGAGGACAGATATCATACCTCTTTTCTTCTTGTCTATTTTTCTTCTTGTCCACATCTCCTTTTTTCCACACTGTTAGTTTTAGAAAATCTTTTCTATTGTATGGGTAAAAATTTCTACTTTATAAAAACTTGATTTATTTCGCTGAGGTGATCAGAGGAAGTACCATGCATTTTATATGGTATAGGGAAAAAAGCTACTGGATTTGGAGTCAGAAGATCTGAAGATGAATTCCACCTGTGCTATTTTTTTATGTTTGACTTAGGGTAAATAATTTCATTTTTTCATGTCCCAGTTTCTTAATCTATAAAACGTTGATTTTAGACTAGATAATCTTTAGAGTCCTCTGCAGTGTCATACCCTAAGAACCCAAACAAATGATGCAATTTATCTTGGAAATATGATGAATGACTTATGCTCAGATGATGACACATAGTTATAAATACTTTAATGCTTCTTACTTTAAAACTTTTATGATTTCATCAGTGTGGTCACTTCCTACAATGGTATAGCTTGCAACATCCTATCCCTTTGTATATTTTAAAAAATGAATTACTGTGGTAAAAAAAATTTAATCCCTTCATGGCCAAATAACTCTTTGGTGATGACCCTCTGTGCACTTCCCTAGACTCATCCTTCAAGTCATTCTTGCTTGTAATAGCTTTTACTGCTGGCATAGCTTTTGAGAACCATGTCCTCATGCTGAGATATTTAGAGAAAAACTTAATATTTCTTCCACTTGTTAGCTATGTGAACTAGTTCAAATTATTCCACCTTACTGAATCTAAATCTTCTCATTTGTAAAATAATAATATTAATGATTACAATAATTGTTCTATCTGCCTATAGGGTGGCTTTGATAATCAATTAAGACCATGCTTGTTAAGCAGTTTGTAAGCTTTAAAATGTTATATAAATGTAAGAGTTTTATTTTTATATTGTGGCCTTTTCTCTCTGCTTATGAAACAAGTAAAAATAAAGAGAAGAAAGGATAGTTTTAGCTAAGAATATAATTGGTTTTGGACCTGTACTTATATGTTCAATCTGTTTTCTGTGCCATGTGCTAACAGCCCTAGCAGAAGGTGAAAGCTTCCTAGCAATTTCCCAGAAGATTGCAAAGATTTACGTTATAAAATTTCTTTCCTTTTCTTCCAATTTTCTAATTTTTTCATTCAGCCATTCAGGGACATACCATTGAACTTATCTTGGCCACTCCTTTTTTGCCTTGGGGGATATTTGGGGTACTTTTGGTCCTTCTTCCTAAGAATTCCAGGTGAGGGATTTATTTTAGTTCAGACTTTTCTACCAGAACTTTTAGGAACCTCTAAAAGTATTCTTAAAATCATCCTGTCAGTGATTACCTGGATGTTGAGATAGATTATAAAGAATTATAAAATTATAGATTCTCAGAGTTGAAAGCCATATCCAATCTGTCTGAATAGGATGTTAAGTCAACAAGTATTTATTAAGTGCCTAGGATGTCATTCAATTTTCTTCTTGTTCTTTCTTTTTTATTTTTGCCAAAATGATGCTGTGCTAATACCACTATTATGCCTAAATCCAAAAGATATCAAAGTAAGAGTGAAAAATCCTATAAATACACACACACACACACACACACACACACACACACACAAATATTCATGGCAGTAGTGGCAAGCTGGAATTTGAACTGCAAATAAAGGGGATACACATAAATTGGGGAATGCTGAACAAATTATGTTTGGTGAATGTAATGGAATAATAATTGTACAGTAAAGGATTTCAGAGAAACCTGAAAAAAACTTGTAAGAACTAATGTAGAGTGAAATGAGCAGAACCAAGAGACTAATTTGTACTATAACCACACTAAAAATGAATAGTTTTGAAAGACTAGAACTCTGATCAATGAAAAGTTTGACTACAATTCTACCTTTTGACAGAGGGATGATTGACTAAATATTTAGTCATTTAGTTATAGTTTAGCTATGCATGTTGATTACAAGGTTTTGGTTTTCTTTTTTTAGTTATGGTAGGAAAACGAGAGGGAGAAAAAATGTTGGATACCTGGAAAGAAATGCTGTAGGTGATGCACTGATTGAACTAAGGAGACTTTTCAATTCCTGAGGTTTGGTTTCTCAACAGAAAATTTATATTTTTTCTTTTTTTTAACCTTACTAGCCTATTTGGATTATTCTTAATATGATCCTTTAAAATTGTTCTACAAAAATAATTTTGTTCCAAATTTGGGAACTAAACCTTGGAGATGCTGTCACTTTTCCATGGTTTGGGTGTGAACCATCAGATGAGAAGTATTATCATACATACTGTGAATCAGGGAGCATTTGTGGCACAGGTATATGTAAAGAGTTTCACTACTCGGTATTCTGAGCCCCTAGAACTTCAAGAACCACATCGATTGCATTGGCCTTAGCCACTCCTGGCCTGGTTTCTGGTAGGGGGGCATTTGGGAGAATAGGGAATGTTTTGTCCTAGAATTTCAAATGAGGAATTTATTTTAGTCTAGACTTTTCTACCTTAACTTTAAAAAAATTGTTTTTATTTACTTTTTTTTTTCCTGAGGCATTTGAGGTTAAGTGACTTGCCCAGTGTCACACACCTAGGACACATTAAGTGTCTGAGGTCAGATTTGAACTCAGGTCCTCCTACTTCAGGGCTAGTGCTCTATCCACTGAGCCACCTAGCTAACACCTCTACCTTACCTTTTAGGGATCCCTAAAAGTATTCATAGAAGCACCTTGTTAATGATTGCCTGGATATTGATATAGATTGGGCCAGAATTATAAAATTATAGAAATTGTCTGAACTGGAAGTTGTCAACAACTTAGACACTAGACATATACATGTATATCCTATATATATATATATATATATATATATATATATATATATATATATATATATATATATATATATATGTTATATTTATTCTTACATATATATATGTTTTATTTGTATATGAAATCACTTTTACAAATTTGTGCTAAGTGCTAAGTGCAAGAATTCCTTTCATGATATCATCAACAAATGATCAGCCAGTCATTTCCTAAAGATCTTTAATAATGGAATCTGTTCTCCTTTTTGAGGCATCCTATTCAAATTCTGAACAGAAATGGCATTGCTGGGCAGCTGAATGCCATAGTGAATATTTTGGACTCTAAACACTCACCTCTAGAGTAGTTCTGTTCCCAGAGCCACCATTTTCCTGCATAGCCATGTTCAGAAATATATGTCTTGTTTTGTATTTTTAATCTATCACCTCTCTTTCAGGAGGTGGGTAGCTTACTTTATCGATGACTCTCTGGAATTGAGGTTAGTCATTGTGTTCATCAGAGTTCTTAAGTCCTTCAAAGGTATCTTTACAATGTTGCTTGTTTTTGTATAAATAATTATTTTGGTTCAACTAATTCCACTTTATGTCAGTTTGCATAAATCTTCCTAGATTTCTCTGAAACAATTGAATTTACCATTTCTTAAGGCATATAGCATGTAATAGAATATTTCAAATACCATAATTTGTTCAGCCATTTCTTAGTTGATGGAAGCACTAGGAATATCACTACCCATTGTGTAGAATCTTTGAATGCAAAGTGATTTGATAACCTATGCTCATGAAATGTACAATTGTTGTTTCTTCTATTGAGACTTTGGGCAGATGATCATTTAAATAATATGAAAGCTGTAAGCTAAAGTGCTAAAGAGCAGAAAATATATAGGACCTGATATTTCCAATGTGTTGAGAGCTATTTGTATATTTGTATAAATACATATGAATTATTTGTATAAATCATAGAATCATATGATTAAAGTTACATTCAAGTACTCTAGTTCATTTCTCTCATTTTATGAATGAAGAATTTGAAAATCAGAGATGTTAAGTGAGTTGCTTCAGTGAGTATAGGCAGGAAGTAGCAGATAGGATTCAAAATAGGTCTTCCAACTTCTGTTCAGATCAAATTTGTAAAAGTGATTTCATATACAAATAAAACATATATATGTAAGAATAAATATAACATATATATGTAGGATATACATGTGTATGTCTAGTGTCTAAGGCTATTTCTAAAGACACAGGCATTTGAATCATAATAACTACTACTTCACTTTATATGGCACTAAAATGTTTGGTTCTCTAGATACTATTCTTATCAGGAATGCCAGATTTATATATTCCTGTAAAACTAAATAGCTCTCATGGTTAGCCCCTTCATTTAGATTTCTTTTAGCTCTCATCATATCTCAATAACATTTGTGATTAAGTGGGTCAAGATGATTGCATTTTAAAGTACCAGCTAAGAGTCTTATAAAGTTTATGTAATATTAGAAGAAATTTTAAGATTTAAAAATTAAAATTTTTTAAAAAATTCCAGCTTTCAGTTCTCTTTGTGACAAAAATAATCTATGTGCCCAGATTTCCCAGATTTGTAGATTTACTTACAGTGTATAGAAAAACATGTCTCATTTAGGTTGGAGTGATTTTATTTGGAGGCAGCATTGTTTGATAGAAAAATCATTGGATTTAGAGTTAGGGTTCGAATGGATTTATCAGCGGGCAAAAGAGATATTCCTGGCTTATATCTATATACTCTGGGGACAGAACTATTCTAGGGATTAGAGTTTAGTGCCCAGGAAATCCACTATATTCTAATTTCAAATCCTGGTTTTGCTTACTTACTGGTTATGTAATCTTGGGTAAATCATTTAGTCTTTTGGACCTCAGTTTCATAATCTGTTAAATGAGTGGGTTGAACTTGGTGACTTCTAAAACTCCTTCTATTTACAAACTTATGTTCCTAGAAATAAATGAAAAGATAAATTATATTATCACAAAGAACTAACATTTTGTTGAACTCCTGATAGTCAAAATGGAAACTAATTTCTCTTCTCTTTTCAATAATGGTGCAAAATGAAAATAGAGTGGCTATTAAAAATGATAATAAACCTTGCAATGTTGCTAGTTTTCTATCATGAAAACTCAGTACTACACATTATGTTTATAGGATGAAAGTTTTTTTTCCATGAGCATATTTTAGGTGTACAGTATCTATGAGAAAGAAAAATTCACTTCAGTTTTGAGTCATGCTTCAATTTTATTTACAAAAGTACTCATTTGATATTTGTAATGCTCAAAACATTGTGGGGGATAAAGGATAAAAATGAGGCAAAATGCTGTTCTTAGAAAATTTACAATCATGTATGCTAAACAAAGTGATTAATAAACTTTTGATTCAAGAGTTTGGAAATTCACTTTTGGAAATTGAAGATATAGGCTTTAGAATGAGTGGAAAGAAAGTGACTTCAGTTCAATAACAGATGAGGTGATAGGCTTAGTGTTAGATGGAACCATAGAATTTGTCTACATTATTTCCTGCATTTTGGAGTTGAATTAATTTGGGCCCAGAGAGGTAAGGGTCTTGCTCATGATCACACAGCATTAAAATAACTGAATAGGTATTAGAACCCAGGACTCCTGTTTTCAGATCTAGTGGATTTTTTAAATCAACAAACTTTTTTTCTTTCCATTCAACCTTCCCTCCCCTCACACCATGAAAAAAAAAAAGAGAAAGGAAAATTCCTTCGAACAAATAATCAGTCAAGCAAAATAAATTCTTGCTTAGCCATGTTCAGAAAAGTATGTCTTATTTTGTATTTTAAATCCATCACCTCTCAGTCAGGAGGTGGGTAGGTACTTTCTCATTGATTCTCTGGAATTGTGGTTAGTCATTGTCTTCATCAGAGTTCTTAAGTCCTTCAAGGTAAATTGATAATATTATTTGTTTTTATATAAACTATTCTTCTGATTCAACTCACTTCACTTCCTATCAGTTTACATAAATCTTCTCAACTCACTTCAATTTCTATCAATTTGTATAAATCTTCTTTGGTTTATTTGAAAGTATTTTATTCACCATTTCTTAAGGTATATAGCATGGAATAGAATATTTCAAATACCATAACTTGTTCAACCATTAGTTGATGGATACCCCCTTACTCTTGGTTCTTTGCTGCTATAAAAATAGCTTCTACAAATGTTTTTGTACATATGTGACTTTACTCTCTTTCTTTGATATATCTGGGGCTTGAGCCTAGTAATGGTATCACTGGATCAAAGTATATAGGTTATTTGGAATCTTTTAGGGCCTCCATGTATGTGAGCACTTACATGATACTTCTGGAATTTGTGGATGATTTTTTAGTTGGCAAAGATTACAATCTTCTAGGGTTGTTGTAACTGAAAAACTTATCCAGTGGCCAAACTTTTCTAACTTACTTTGTCTGCTGGTCTGAGAATTAGTTATAGATCCCAGCTCTGAGGTAAGCCCTTTAACTTGGTAAGAAAAACCAGTGTTTGCGTTCTGTTGGTATAGGCCTCTGTTTTATGAATGAGATATTAGATTAGAAATGTAGTGAAGGTAAAATGTTTATTGGATTAAAAACACATTTAATATAAAAATACCTTTGCTAACCTGCTATCTTTCTATTGTGTAGAAGATCTAAATTTTCCATTTATCATTTCTAGCTTATTTCAAACAATAGATTTTTAATTCTGAATAGGCCAGTTCTGTTTTTTTGTCCTTCTAAGGCAGAAACCCCAAATAACATATGGCTTACCATGTGGGAGTCTTTTACTTTTAGATTGGACCTAAAAATGGAAATTTATACTGCTCTGTTCAGCATCTAATGGTAAAATTCACTTTAATGGATCTCAGGTTATTGTTTTAATCTGTCTGTTGTCTTTTCATCCTCATTGCCCCACACAATGACTGGCTTATAGTTGATACTTAATAAATATTTTTGATTGATTGATTAATCTTATCCAATATGAACTAGCAAGTTCTTCTATTTTAGTTCTCTCTGTTCTGAAGTAAAGATGGGATCTTCAAGTTGCTCTTTCTCAGACAAGAACTTTATAGCTAAATTTCATTAAATTTCAAGAATTCTAACTTGAGATCACCATCCCTCCTAAATACTTTTCACATAAATAATCTCTGATAATCAACAGCAAATATATATTACAATTGAACTCCATTTTTGGGGAACATTAACTGTAATGCAACTTTATCACAAACCAATGTCTAAATCTACAGATTTAGTTTGGGAAACTCAGTAGTTTTTCTATTGTGCCATATTCCACTGACGTTTATTAAGTGTCAATTCTATATTGCTAAGCACTTTTTTAGGATGTAGAAGTGATAATTTAAACAAGAAGTCCCTTCTCTCAATGAGAAATTGATATATACAAATTAGAAAGAAATAAGTGTGTAAGAGAATACAACACGCAATGAGAATTTTGAGCAGGAAAAAAATCACTTTTAAAATAAACTCCATCTAGAAAAATGATGTGATTGAACCAAATTAATTTTCATTATTCTTAAGGGAGCATTTACTTTTTACTGGCCTGTTTCTTGATACCAATGAGATTATCTCCTCTCTTAAACCTTTACACTTCCTGGAAACCTGTCTGAAGGTGCTTCTCCAATGTAGCCCAAATTATCATTTTCTGAGTAGCTGAGGATTTTTGTTATTCTCACAGCATCTCCTGTGGAGAAGAAGCCAACTATTCCAATCAACTGGTACTCATGGAGTAGGCAAGTCAGCCTAACAAATAGCAGCAAGGCATTCTGTAGGAGACAGGAGGCAACTTGCCAAGCAAGTCTGACCATTGCTACCTTGACCACCACCTCAGACCCAGATGGAGAGAGTCCAAGCCCAAGAGCCTATCTCAGCCCCTCCCCAACCACCACCCAAGATCCTATAGCTCCCCTCCAGGAATCATTCCTTGACTTTCAAAAACCACTTTCCATCTCTCGATCTGACAGTGGTCTGGGAAACAGAATTATATGTCACAGTATAGTACTTTAATGATTCTAATGGAGATGTTGGCAAGTCAGTGACGAAATCCAACCCCATCCTGTACCATGGAGGAAGAGTGACTGGAATAAGCTGCCAAAGGCCCTATGACTTTATCCAGGACTATTTATTGCAGTGGCTCTGCCGACATTATTATATATAAAGCTATATATCAGAATGACACAGTAGATAGAGTGCCAGGCCTGAAGTTAAGAAGACTCAGTTTTAGGAGTTCAAATCTGGCCTCCAACACTTACTAGCTGTGTGACTTAATGTTCATTTGTAAAATGAACTGGAGAAAGAAGTGGCAAATGATTTCAGTATTTTTCCCAAGAAAATCACAAATGGAGTCATGAAGAGTTGGGACAAACAACTGAACAGCAAAAATGCATGAAAGACCATCATCAAGAGTACAGTAGAAGAACAGAACTTTGCTATGAAAGAAACCTGAAAGTCTTGTTAAGATGGTGGTAAAATGTACTGGAAGCATATGAACAGGATCTTAAATTATTTCAGACCCTGCTACAACGATGTTATAAATACAGCTTATGAGAAGAGCGGATCTACATCATTGCTGCCCTTCATGTTTTCCATCTTGAAGCTATATAGGAGAGTGCAGGAGTGAAATAACCCTGACCTGATAACACCCTTGAGGTTGAACCACGAGAGGAGAAGACTCAGTGTATATGGCACGTTGTAGATGGTTCAGAAATTCTTATAGACTGAGTACCCGATGATATGCATATAGAACAGTTTTATGATTTAAAAGAATAATGAAGGGGGCTACATTTCCTCTAAAAAATAGGGCCAAATTTCCAAAACTGCAACTTTCAGCAGTTCTGGGTCATTACAGTGTTTCTGTCAGATGAAGTAACTTAAGTCAAAGGAGGTGGGAAAGTGGAAGAACTCTGGTATTATGAGGTTTCCTCAGTGCTACTCCCTAGGTATCCATCTCTACCCTAACGGGTAAGCTAAGGTCCGGGTGGTAAAAGAACAATGCTAAGGGACAAGCCTGCTTAATAGCCTAGAAGAGCAGTTCTTATAATAATATCCAAGGAAATAAGTTTCCCTTTTTAAATGTCTGAAAAAAGGGCTTCAATGATATGGAATATTTGGGAATATTTTGCTAATGATAAATGGAGGCTAGAAGATTGAAGGCAGGAGATTTGGGTTTGAGGTTAGATTGTATACTGCTCTGGGTTGGGAGTTTGGAAAAGATGACTTAAAATTCTGCTTTAGACCCTTGCTAGTTGCGTGAGCAAGTCAATTAACCTCTTGCAGGGTCAGTTTCCTCATTTGTGAAACAGAAGTGGGATTTGATAGTCCCTAAAATCTCATTTCCAAATCTATGAGTTTGCTAATATTCTTATATGACACTTAAGGTTGCAAAATGCTTTACATATATTATTTCATTTGTAATAAAATATCCCATGATCATGACTGATACCTATTAGCTGGGTGATCTTGGGCAAATCATAATCAACTTTGAGTTTCTTTCCTTTTGTAAAATGGGGATAACACCCGTACTTCATAGGACTGTGTGGAGTGAAAGCTTTTTAAATCTTAAAATGCCAATTAAATGTGATCCAACATAATACTATGTCTGTGTCATGAAGAATGGTTTATAATGGTGATAATTTTGTTGTTGTTCAGTCATTAAGTAGTGTCCAGCTCTTTGTGATGACTGGATAATTGCTAAGAAATTACAGAAAGGTCATCCATAAGGACCCCTAAGTCCTGATCATGTAGATTTATAACAGAATGGTAAAAAAATGCATCACCTTACTTTAGGATGTGAAAATTTTAGTACTTAGCAAATCATTAGAAGCCCATGATCAAGTGAATGGAATTATATGCACCAAAAGCTTGATATGTATCCATCAGTTAACAGGAAATCAATTCCTATACTATAAACATAAACCTCAAAATAGTCTTGAGAATTCAATAGATAAACTGTATTAGAGTTTCTAGTCAGAGCATCCTTACAGACAAAGCTGCCGTTCACAATTTCCCAGGCAGAACCCGAACCCATAGAATTTATATACACCATCTTTAAAATATGTGGAATGAAAAGCTCTTAAAATATAGAGAGTGAATGGGCAAAATAAAAACTTTAGGAACAGGATAAAATACATCATTCTTGTCATTTTTGTCTGTACTGGGCTTGTCTTGAAGATGCTTTTGTTTGAAAGCAAACTTATATCTCAACATTTTATTTAAGTACAAAAGAAATAATTTTGTTCATCTGCAAAAGAATTGCTAAACATTAAAGAACAGTAGTAAGGTAGTAATTTGTCCATGGATTATTTCTGTCTGATCTTCATTGAATATAAGATGAGAAGAGTGATGATGATGGTGATGATAAAGAAGAAGAAAAATTTGCTGTTCTCTGGAAGTACTTCTTAGACATTAAATAATGACTATTCATTAGGGATATTATAGAAGGGCTTTGAATATCTTCTGAGTTTCCTTCTAATTCTAAGAGCTTGTGATCCTATATGGTTAGATACAATTGTAGGTCATTTCTGCAGACCTGGTTCCATTCTTAGTCTTTAAAAGGATTTTAAATGTTGTGTTTTTTCAGATTGTCAGTCAAGATCATGCACCCAAACCACTATAAAACTCATTCCATCTGCTAGATTTGATTAATAAGTTTTTCTGAAAAAATGAAGTTATTTTCAAGTCAATCAAGTTTTTCCAAATCTCATTAGTAGGGTGTTGAAATGTGGTGGGGATCTTAGCTAATGCAAAAAATATAATTTCACTTGGGTCTCTGATGAGTGTGTATCTTTTACCTTCTGCCCTCCCTGTTTCAACTTGGTTTATGACTAATTGTCCTGTACTCAGTTATTTTATCAAGGAAGGAGAACAGAAAAGATATTCTTACCAAGATTACATTTCCTGGCTTTACTTTTTGAGGCAATTAAGAGGAAATGGAAAGGACAGAAGAACTCTTTCTTCAAATTCTTCTTCAGCTACTTCGGGGAAGTATTGTATTCAGTGTATAAATTCACCCATAGCATAGCATAGTGATGGAAGTAATTCAATGAAGCAATCTCTCCAAGTAATATTCTGGATCTGAAGGATGTGGGATAAGGGAAGGTGGGCAATATTCCTTAGAACCCTGATTTAGTATATATATATATATATCCCTTCTAACAAAGTTCTGCTTTGATAAATCTTTCTGATGAGGTGATGGTGTTTTTCCTTCTCTTGCATACTAATTATGAGTAACCACAAGACTATATCTTTTTTATTCTACTTTCTCTATATCCTTACAGTGATCTCATCAGTTTCTATGGATTCAATTGTCATCTCTATGCAGAAGGCATATACATATATATATGTATATATACACATATACATATTTAGATATAAATATATATACCTTTGTGTGTGTTCATGTGTATCTCTAGTCAATCTCTCTTCTGAACTTTGCCTCTGCTTTATCAACTGTTTGCTAGACACATGTTTACTGGGATGTCCCTGCAGACATCTCAAATTTAACTTTTCTAAAATCTAACTCATTATATTACCACACAAACTCATTATCTCCCAAATTTCCCTATTCCAGTTGAGGGTACTATATATTTCCACTCATTCTGTTTTGCATTTTTAGAGAAATCATTGAATTTTGCTTCTTCCTCAGAATCTTATTCAGTCAGTCACTACATCTGATTGATTCTATGTCTCTGAAATCTCTTACCACTTTCTCTCCACTCACATAGCCACTATCCTAGTGTAGGCCTTCAACATTTCACAGACAAACTATTGCTATAGTTTTCCTGATTGATTTACTTGCTTCCATTCTTCTCTCCCTCTGCATCTTGCATTCTTTGCGTAGCTGTCAAATTGATTTCTAAAACAAGAATCTGACTATGTCACTACTACTAAAAAATTAGTGGCTATCTATTGCCACCAGTACAAAAACTTTTAGAACATTTTCTTAGCCCAGAATTTAAAACCCATTTTCCTACATGGTCCCCTTATATTCTTTTAGTTTTATTTCATATGGTTTCCTTTTACCATGTGAAAAAAATGGGTGAGAAATGGGTGCTCTACATGGAATGGGATGGAGGGAGAGAGTGAGAAAGTAAACAGTCTGCTCTTTTCTTGCCAAAGATATCAGGAACCTGAACCTTTTCTTCTTTGCCCCATAGCTAATAGCACTTGAGTTCATGTTCCCCTCACCTCCTTTCACTCAGCTTTGTGTCTTCTAAATTTCCTGTTCTTGGGAAAAGACTGGATCACTCAATGATAACCATGGCTCTTAGGAAAGAATTTGTTACCAATTGCTTCCAAATTTGTATAAATTCTCAGACTTGTTTGAGCAAAGGCTAGCCCAAATTAGTGACTCTAAAATGACTTTTTTAGGTCAATTATTTGACATTGATAAATGGGAAATGAAACAGATATTAATAAGATATTAATACAAATTATTACCATTTCTCAAGGAAGCTTAACTGATATAAATCAATCTCTACAAGGAGACTAAAAAAGTCTAAGAACTGCCTACATTAGCAAACACTTGATCTTCTTGCTAAGCAGAGAGATGTGGTATCCAAGGGCAACACAGTTTAGAATATAATCTCTACTGTAAAATTCTTTGGAGAATGCTGGTTGGAAGATTATAAGTATTATCATCTTATAAAACAGTAAGAATCAGATGGGGAAAATAGTTCAGAGAAAGCTTGGCAAGAGAACCAACTAAGTTAAGTTATCCCAAAGGTATTTAAGAATGAAACTATAAGAAGGCAACTAACAGGCAAAATTCTAAAAAAGATTTTTCTAACAAATCTCTTCATCACTGACAGTAGTGTCATTGAATTTGGACTCTAATATCACAGATCTTGATGTACTGCAAGAAAAATTAGAAATTGTACTAAAATAAGATTGGAAAGGAAATTAGACTAGATTACATCCACATGCTCATATGTATTTGCACATGTGTAGGCTCATGTTTTTTAGAGTGTGGAATGATTCATTTTCAAGATATCTTAAAGAGGGGAGACATTTGAAATATTTGAAAACATTTGAAAGAAATAGGGGACCTTATTGTTTGAAAATGTAATTAAGAAAATATTGGTAATGACTAATAAATATTCTATTTTCCTATTCTATTAAATTTTTGTTGGAATCATCTCTGGACACAGCAAGAACATCCTTGATGAGTGATTTAAATATGCACAAAGGGCATCCTTGATAAAGAGAAAGGATGAGAGCAGGAAAGTTTTTACAAATAGTGTCCTAAGGAGACCATGCCTTTATATTCATACAATTGGCTAAAAGCAGTGAGATCCTGTAGAATTCCACTATGCTTATTGTTTGTTACCTATAAAAAAGCATTTGACCAGATAGAGAAAAATGCCATCTTAATGTTTCTTTTCCAACATATACATATATTGAAATCATATACCATTCCTTAAAAGCAAAATAATACAGAGAACTGTCAGATAATGTTTTGATTATTACAATCAAATGGTGTGTAAGTTGTTCATTAAAAGAGCTTGCCAATATCATAGAGGATAACTGGAAGAGTCAAAATGGAAATTGCTTCTCAGTAGATAGTGAAATTTTTCAGATGCTTCCATTTATGGAGCATTTTATGATTGTGTCAAGCCTTAGAATATTACAGGACATTCTAAATGACACCTGGAATCAATCTAAAGAGTTTGGTTTAAGTACATAGGAAAAAAGGGAGAATGAAGGATACATACTGTTCAGCTATGATTTACAGTTGACTGGATAGACTATAAATAGCAGCTCATTCATTAGCACCTATATTTTAAACAAATATTGTGAATGGACAATGAGTTGAACTTGAATTAATCTGAAGCAGGACAGAAGGTTAATTTGCTTTTGGGAGATTTTTGCAATGCTTTTAGTAACCCCAGTGATCATTCATCTACCCTTTCATTCAGGAAGCACTTATTAAGCATCTATTATATACCAAGCGATGCACTAGGTGCTGGGAATGCAAGCACAAAAATGAAACAATCCCTGTCTTCAAGGACTTTTCATTTCATAGAATGGTGGAGGTATATACTTAGAAAATTAAATATAAATAATCTGGAGCATGTAGAGGGATGGGGGATTAGGATAGATGTGAGCGTTGCTTTGAAGGAATGTAGGAATGTTCAGATGAAGAGGGAGTGCAATCCAGGTGGAAGAGACTGTACAAAATGGAAAAAAAAGAGATGGGATATGGAATGTGGTGAAATAAGTCAGTTTAGCTATAGTGTGGAGAACATGAAGGAGACTGGTGTACAAAAATGCTGAAAAATTAGGTTGGAATTAGGTTGTGAATGGATTTTAAGGCTTAACAGAGGAATTTGTGTTTTATCCTAGAATAATGAGGGAACCACTGGAACTTTTTATTAGGGGAGTGACATTAATTTGGCAGCTCTGTAGAGGATAAATTGGAAATCAGAGAGACTGGATTAAAATGTGGAAGCTATTGTTATAATCTAGGAAGAAGGCTATGGAACACTGAACTAGGGGGTGGCTATAGGATTGGCGAGAAGTGACTGGATATTTGATGTATTTTGGAAATAGAATTGGCAGCACTTGGCATCTAATTGAGGTGAGGTGAGGGACAGGCAGAAAGAAGCACTGAAAATGATTCAGAGGTTACAAATCTAGATGACTTAAAAGCTGGTAGTGTGCCCTCAATAGAAATAGAGAAGCTATGAAGAGGAATTTGTTTTTATTAAAGATTTTTATTTATAAAACATATGCATGGATAATTTTTCAAGACTGATCTTTGCAAAACTTTGTATTCTAAATTTTCCCCTCCTCCCCACCTCTTCCCCAGATGGCAAGTAATCCAATATATGTTAAACATGTTAAAATATGTTAAATCCAATATATATATCTTGCTGCACAAGAAAAACCAGATCAAAAAAGGAAAAAAATGAGAAAGAAAACAAAATTCAAGCAAACAACAGTAAAAAGAGTGAAAATGCTATGTTGTGATCCATAATCCTCTCTCTGGGTGTAGATGGCTTTCTTCATCATAAGATCATTGGAACGGCATCAGTACAGTCATTGTTGAAGAGAACCACGTCCATCAGAATTGATCATCATATAGTCTTGTTGTTACCGTGTACAATGTTCTCCTGGTTCTGCTCACTTCACTCAGCATCAGTTCATGTAGATCTCTCCAGGCCTTTCTTACAGAACAATAATATTCCATAACATTCATATGCCTTAACTCATTCAGCTATTCTCCAACTGGTGGACCCAGTTTCCAGCTTATGAAGAGAAATTTGGAGGGAGGGCATGAGATAGCTATAAGTCATAGAGTACCAGAGTCTTTCAGGAATTAATATTTTAGTTCACCTAAAAGCAATGGAGAGATACAAAGTAAGTGTGAAGGAATCACATTGTATTATCAATGAAGAACTAAACAAAAGAAGTAGAGTTAAAAATATCATCAGGGACTTGAGACCTGAAAAGGAAATGGGTTAGTTTTATTTATTTTTTATTTAATTATTTTTTTATAATTTATTTTTTAATTTTACAATTATAATTTTTTTGACAGTATATATGCATGAGTAATTTTTTTTATAACATTATCCCTTGTATTCATTTTTTCCAGATTTTCCCCTCCCTCCCTCTATTCCCTCCCCTAGATGACAGGCAATCCCATATATTTTACATGTGTTGCAGTATAACCTAGATACAATATATGTGTGTAAATCCAATTTTCTTGTTTCACATTAAGTATTAGATTCCGAAGTAACCTGGGTAGATAGACAGTAGTGCTAACAATTTACATTCACTTCCCAGTGTTCCTTCTCTGGGTATAGTTATTTCTGTCCATCATTGATCAACTGGAAGTGAGTTGGCTCTTCTTTATGTTGAAGATATCCACTTTCATCAGAATACATCTTCATACAACATTGAAGTGTACAGCTATCTCTGGTTCTATTCATTTCACTCAGCATCAGTTGATATAAGTCTCTCCAAGCCTCTCTGTATTCCTCCTGCTGGTCATTTCTTACAGAACAATAATATTCTATAACATTCGTATACCATAATTTACCCAGCCATGTCCAATTGATGGGCATCCATTCATTTTCCAGTTTCTAGCCACTACAAAAAGAGCTGCCACAAACATTTTGGCACATACAGGTCCCTTTCCACTCTTTAGTATTTCTTTGGGATATAAGCCCAATAGCAGCAATGCTGGATCAAAGGGTATGCACAGTTTGACAACTTTTTGGGCATAGTTCCAAATTGCTCTCCAGAATGGCTGGATTCTTTCACAACTCCACTAACAATGTATTAGTGAGCCAGTTATCAAAGTGGGTTAGTTTTATAGTGAAAGTCATGGGTGGCCCATGTGCTTAATTAGTATCTATGCAATGACAAGAGATCTAGGGGAAGCTCATCAGCATTGTGGGTGGAGGAATTATGGGAAGACTGGAATAAAATTAAAGGATAAAAGGCATGAATTTATTGGGGCAATTACCCACCTTAGTGAGGTCACAGACTCATCTAAGTACCTCCTTCCACACTTAGCACAGTGTTCTGTACTTTAGGTAGGTTCTTTTTTTTTTTTTTTTTTTTTTTTTTATTCATTTTTCCAAATTATCCCCTCCCTCCCTCCACTCCCTCCCCCC
The DNA here is from genome assembly GCF_048593235.1 of Sminthopsis crassicaudata. Taxonomy (NCBI): domain Eukaryota; kingdom Metazoa; phylum Chordata; class Mammalia; order Dasyuromorphia; family Dasyuridae; genus Sminthopsis; species Sminthopsis crassicaudata. The sequence goes on from NC_133618.1 coordinate 290,585,241, forward strand.
GATGGCAGGTAATCCCATACATTTTACATGTATTACAATATAACCTAGATACAATATATGTGTGTAAATACCATTTTCTTGTTGCACATTAATTATTAGCTTCCGAAGGTGTAAGTAACCTGGGTAGATAGACAGTAGTGCTAACAATTTACATTTGCTTCCCTGTGTTCCTTCTCTGGGTATAGTTATTTCTGTCCATCATTGATCAACTGGAAGTGAGTTGGCTCTTCTTTATGTTGAAGATTTCCACTTCCATCAGAATACATCCTCATACAGTATTGTTGTTGAAGTGTATAGTGATCTTCTGGTTCTGCTCATTTCACTCAGTAACAGTTGATTTAAGTCTCTCCAAGCTTTAGGTAGGTTCTTAATGAAGGTTCACTGAAGTTGATATTTGTTGAATCAAAATTTGAATATTGTGGCATGTCTCCCCTCTTCTCAGTCCCTGTTTTCAGCCTCAGTTATGGGGGAAAACTGGCCACAGAAGAAATAAGTTTTTACTTCACAGCCTATTTATCTCTTCATTTTTTCCCACAATGCAACTTATTAAGGTTTTTACATTTTTTTGGACTAATATGCCATCATCATCAATTATCATTAATCAATCATGAAAAAAAAACATTTTAAATTCTTTTCAAAAGTACTTGGAGTGTTGCAGATTCTGAGCTAAGTGCTGGAACTACAAAGTTATATTGAATATAATTCCTGCCCTCAAGAAACTTATATAGAAGAGATGAAATGTCTATAAATAGCTATATATAGGACACATACTGAGTAGATGAAAAGTACTTTTTAAGCAGAAAAAAGTTAATAGCTGTGGGACTCAGAATTTGAGCACAGGTTTTCTGACTAGATCTAGCCTCCTGGTATAGTAGCTTCTCCAAGTATGTAGGTGTGATGTCAGCAGCTTGTCTGGGTTCTCCAGCAAGCAGGTTACTGCATTCTACTTCAGTGGAGAGAAAATCGGACTGGCACTCAGGAAGAATGAAAAAAGCATTTATTAAGTGCTTATGTATGCCAGGCAGTGTTTATATACTCAGCTCTTTGTATTAGTACCATCTGTGACTACGATTAGCTTTCTGACCCTGAACATGTTAAATGATTGTTTATCTTTTGTGAATGGGTATATAAATCTTTCCTACTTAGTGTCCCCTCTGGAATCTTGTAAGTATTAATGAGTAAAAGCCAAAATGATTGCATCTATGAGGGAGGGCTTTGTAAAAAATACAGGTAGGAGAGAAAATAAAAAAAAATGCAGCTTAGAGAAGAAGCAGGAATTTGAAGTAGAGCAGTAAACAAAGATAATATTGGGTTTTGAATTGTTTCCTAGAAAAAATGGATAGAAATTATAGGATGGTTTTATTGTAAAGAAAACTTCCTAAGTAGAATGGCCTTTCTTGGTAAGATGATTTCTTATTACCGAAAGTCTTTAAAGTGGATGCCAGATGATAACCTCTTGTCAGATTTTGCTGTATTAAATGATATCTGAAGTGACTATCAACTTTGAGATTCTGTGATTCCAAGGGTAAGTTGTGGAACAAGAGGGAATAAAGCTAGAAGTAAGTAGTATATATATATATATAAAGCAGAAGGAGATTATTCACAAAAGAAAAGGTTCCAAATATACCAAAGTATTTAGAGCAACACTTTTTGTAGTAGCAAAAAAGTGAAAACAAAATGGATACCCATTGACTAGAGATTGATGAAAGAAATTGTAATACATGACTATAATGGAATATTATTATGCCATAAAAATGACGAACATGATAAATGCAGAGAAGTATAGGAAGACTTTTGTAAACCAATGTAAAGTGAGGTAAATTAAGTTGGAACACCAAAGTATATGACTACAACAATGAGTTGGAAGAATGAAAGTCTGCCAATTCTTGTTTAGCTATGGGCTAACAAATTTAGGCAGCAAGTATTTTATTGTTCTTTAAAAAAGAACATTTTAGGGACAGCTAGGTGGAGCAGTGGATAGAGCACCAGCCCTGAAGTCAGGAGGACCTGAGTCCAAATCTGGCCTCAGACAATTAACACTTCCTAGCTGTGGGACCCTGGGCAAGTCACTTAACCCCAGTTTCCTCAGCAAAAAAAAAAAAAAAAAAGCATTTTATATAACACTTTAATATTTGAAAAACATGTTAGTATTAAATGTGCTTATCACATTTATTACTTCACTTGATTCTCACAAAATCTTGGTGAAGATATTATTAGCTGTATATTATAGATGAAGAGAGTTTATATGACTTCGAATTATCTACACTGTTTGCCAGTCCTCTCATGAGCTCCAACATAGGGGGCTATCACTCAGCAATGACCTCTTTCTTTGAAGTATGTTTCATCTCTCTAGGTTACCATGTCAAGATTATTTTTTCCTGTCATCTTTTAACAACCAGGTCATTTCCCTCCATTCTTTCTCAGATAATTCAGTAAATGATTTACTTTCTTCCTTTATATTGCATCCTTTGCCTTCAGGTTTGGCTACTTCAATTTGTGGGATCACCTTGTCATCTGAATTTATTTTTTTCCATGACCTCCTTCTCTACTCTGATTTAGCCACCCTCTTCAGATCTTTGACTTTATCAACCTAAATTGTTCCATCTCAATGATCTTGAACTCTCTGCTCTTTCTCTTGCCAGTCTCTTGTCTTTCCCTTTCCTTGTTTATCTCTTCCCTCAATAATTACTTCTTCTACACTACAACCTGTAGCCCACCTATTTCTTCCTGTTTGTCCAGTTAATTAGTAAGGTGACTGCAGTGAGTAGAGCACAAGATTAGGAGTCAGGAATATCTGAGTTAGAATCCTGCTTCAGATACTACCGGTAAGAGCTGGTAAGTCACTTAAACCCTCAGGTTTCTCTCTTAATTTCCTGATCTGTAAAATGGGAACGATATTAGCATTCATTTGTAGGGGCTGCTCTGAAGGTCAAATAAATTAACATTTGTGAATATTAGTGTTAATGTGAATCTTAAAATGACATATAAATGCTAGCTATTCATCCTCATAATCATTCTCCTCTTCACTTTCCTCCTCCTCCTTCTCCCTGTTATGACTTCATTTTCTTTTCTTCATAATCTTGACCCAATAATTAACTAGTTCAATAAGGTGCTATCCTCCACTGTTGTGTCCCTTGCTTCATAACTTTCTACCATTCATGCTATCAGTCCTCAATTCTTGATCACCCTACCTACCATGTGCTTTCTCTGCTCTTGAAACAAAGCTGCTGAAGGAAATTATATCATTGTGTCAACAAATTTGGCTGTAAAATCTTGTTATATAACCCAATTAAGCTTGCAGTGATGCATGATATGCTTTTTATTCATTTTTGATTGTCTATCATAGGCCTTTCCCAATCCCTCCATTTCGGGGATGATTGTGCCTCCTATTTAGCTGAGAAAATCAATAATATTCACTGTAATTTCTCTTTTCTCTCTTTCTCCTATGTGCATCTTTATTTATCTTCTCTTTTGCTACACTCTGAAAAATGGGGTAATTTTTCTTCTTTCCAAGGCTAATTAATGCTTCTACTTTTGCCCCAGTCCAGTGCTGTATTCCTCTATTCTTCAGGAGTTTACCATATCAGTCACTCTTCATTTTTTTTTTTTTTTTGCTCTTTTATCTTTTTTTCCTCTTTCATCTTTGACCTACAAATATACTCAGATCTCTCTATCCTTAAGAAAACCACCATAAATTGACTTTATAATCTTTTCAATTTATTGTCATATTTTCCTCTTCTATTTTCCTGTCAAATATTTAGAAAAATTGTTTATGCCTTTACTTTCCCCCCCATTCCCTTGCACATTCTATTGAAACTGTTCTCTCAAAGCAATAATCCTCAATTTGTAATTGCCCTTTTCTTTGTCTTCCATCTCCTTCACCTTTTTATAGATTCTGACCAACATGGACCACATTGAATATTCTATCTTCCATAAGTGTCTGTTGCATTACTTTCCTAGTTCTCTAGACTAATTCACCTGTTTGGTTACTTTTCAGTCTTTTTTGCTGATTATTCATAATCCATTTTCTACTTCATAATTTTGGGTGCCCTTGAGGCCTGATCCTGGATTACAGTCCTCTATCTTTCTGTGATATTTTTCTCAATAACCTCATTTACTCCCATGACTTCAATGATCACCTGTTCACAGGGTCATGGATTCAGAGCTAGAAAAGACCTAAAAACATGGTCAAAGCTTTTCATTTTACAGAAAAGAAAAATAGGGCTTTGGTATTTCACAAATATATTTGTTCAGCCTTATTATTTTCTCCTGAACTCCATTTACCTGCTAGATAGTTCTAGTAGGATGTCCTATTCACACCTCAAAATCGATATTTCTGAAATTGAACTTTATTTAACCTGTTCCTCTTCCAAGTTTTTCTATTTTTGTTGAGGTTACCAACAGCTTTCTCATCAGATAAATTTGTAACATGGGAGTCACCTTTAACTTTTTCCTTTTCATTTCCCATTATTCAATAAGGTATTATAGATTTTATTTACACAATGTCTTTCATTTTTCTCCCCTTAACCCCATGTATAATAGCAAAACCTTACTTTAGACCTTTATGAACATTCATCTCAGCTATTGTAATATCATCCTAATTTGTCTTTGGGCTTGTAGACTCACATCTTTCTATATCACTTGTGTAATTGTCAAAAACTTTTTTTCCTTAAGATATAGGTCTGGTTATGTGTAAAAACTCAAAAACTCTCAGGGGCTTCCTTTTTTTTTTTTTTTAAACCCTACAGCACCCGGTATTCCCAGACGGTCTCCCATCCAAGTACTAACCAGGCCCGACCCTGCTTAGCTTCCGAGATCAGAAGAGATCGGGCACGTTCAGGGTGGTATGGCCATAAACAGGGGCTTTTTTGATGTAGAATAGAATATAAATTCCTTAACTTAATATTAAGGGCCCTCTACAACTTAGCTACAAAATTCATTTTCAATCTGTTTTTTTTTAAATTGCCCCAACTCCTAGACATCTCATGAAGCAAATGTGTAGTATTATATAATTATATTCATTAGGAATTTGGTTAATAAATAAGGAAAGATGCATGAATATGGGAAAGACCTGTGGTTTTGTCAAAATAAGGGACATATAGCATGGGACTTCCTCTCACCAATGCAGTTGGCAGTGGGCCTTTGACTTAGTAAATAAGTTATAGAGAAATAAATAAATTTGTCTTTAAAGATAAATGAAATTGACTAGGGTCATACAATTGGAAACTCTTAGAGGTGGAATTTGAATATTAAGCCAGAATTTTAGCCATTATGCTTCCTCTATAAAGAACGTGTGGGTTAAATAAAGAATGTGTGGGACAAGAATGGAATAACTGATGGCTGTGGTATAAGGAATAGAAGAGAACTGGGAAAGTGTTGTAACAATAATAATATTAGATATATTATGAGAAACATGGCATTAGAAGGTTAAAGAAGCCTGATTTTGAAATCATGTTGGAGGGAAAAATGCCAAAGAGAAGAAAAATGGGGAATAAAACAAATGGCAGAAGAGGACTATTTATGTTCATAATCTTTCAAAAATGCTGCTTTTAAAATATCACATGTAAATGCATTATCTCTCTTAATCTGTTTCTAGAATTTCCAGAAAAGACTGTATTTATTCTTTTATTTTTATTTTTAACATGCAAAGGCATAATTTCAGGAATTCTCTATTATGAACCTGCAGCGAATCCTAGGGTGACTCTCCAGCTTCATCTGGTTCAATAATTCACAGTATGATATGAGGTGAATGTGCACTGAAAATCTCCTTTAACAGATATAGCCTAAAGGGCTAGAGGATACATTCCTTTTTTGGTATGTGACCTGATACTTATTAGTCTTCTCTATTTTTCCAGTTTTTCTTGGACTTCCAACTTTATTCCATCCCTTAATAAGAAACACAAAAAGTGATTTATTGCTTCTGTAATCTCATGATGTTACAAGAAACTGTATTACAATTGGAAGATAGTTTACATATAAATGAACCAATAGCTTCATGATAGACTTTAATGAAAGTACTTGAGATGTTTGTTCTTCACACAATACTTTCCATTTTTCATCTCCATGCCTTTTTCCAGGAGGTGATCCTAACTTGGGATGCACTTCTACTTCTCTGCCTTTAGAATCTCTAGACTCCACAAAACTTAACTGAGTAAGACAACCTCTAAGATCCCTTCTGAGAACAACTAAATGGCCCAGTGGATACAGTGCCAGGCTCATCTTCCTGAATTCAAATCTGATCTCAGACACTTCCTAGCTGTGTGCACCTAACCCTAACTTCAGTTTATCCATCTATAAAATGAACTGGAGAAGGAAGTGGCAAACCACTCCATATCTTTGCCAAGAAAACACCAAATGGGGTCACAAAGAGTTGGACACAATTGAAATCTACTGACCAACTGCAACAAAAGATTGTTGAATAGGTACCGGATCTGAAGGCAGAACACATGGGGCTGGAGGCTTACCCTGAAATATTAAGTAGCTATGTGACTTTGGGCAACTTGTTTCCTCTCTTAGGTCTGTTTTTTTTTTTAACCTACAAAATAAAAAGATTTCATTAGATGATCTTTATGGTCCTGTTCAACTCAAAATCAACAATTCTAATTATGTTCTGTTTCATAAGGTACCTGCCAACATTAATATTCTATGTATAATGCCTCTTCCAATTCTAGTTTTCTTTGTTCTAAAATTCTATCACTGTAATATATTTCTTTCAGCCCTGATGTCCTGTGCTTTTTATAGAGGATATAATCTAGTCTTTCTTTTTTCAAGAATTTTGTATTTTTCTACAATGCTCCTGGGGAAAGCCAAGCGACTTTTAAGTAAAACATCTAGGATAAATATGATATCAGAAGTGAACTTGTCTGCTTATTTCAGGACATAGGTGCTATATAAGCTCAAGATTTTGTGGTGATTGGCAGCCTTTGCTTACTTTTCTATGAAGATTTTCCCCAAAGATATAATTCAAATAGTCTAAGTTGAAAAAGAAAAATATGCCTAATATTTTTTTTCTTACGCAGAATTTGGAAGTAGTGTTAAAGTCAGCAGCAGTCAAAAATTGCCACCTCTTGGGTGCCACCAAGTAAAAATCTCTCACTTTTATATCCATTAAATTTAAATAAGAATGTGGGATTAACAGAGAGAGCACTGGGTTGGGATTCTTTTATTCTAGACCTGACTGCACCATTCACTAGCAGTATAAACTCAAGCAAATAATGCTTCTGTCTAGCTCTTGAATTTTCCTTTCCATAAAATAAAGTTATTGGACAAAGTGATTTCTTTAAGATCCTCCACAGGTCTAAAATTCTGTGATGATCCTACTCCCTTTGCCTATCAACAATATCTTGCTCTTTTCTGGGTTGCTTAAGTTATTCTGACTAAAATTCATTTAGAAGCTAATTTTCATTCACTATTAGGAACAATCAGCAGGACCTTGTCTCTCCTGGATTTGATACTAAAGAGATGTCTTATGTTGACTGCTGATAGTGACAGTCTTGCCACCTAATGGTCTCTCTCAGTAGCCTCAGAGACATATGACTAAGAAGGACAAATGGACACTAATTGAGCTCTGTGGAAGAGGATACCAAAGAGAAGTTGACCATCATGGCTGCTTGGGATGTGTCAACGAGGAATGACTAGAACTGGCCCAGTCACTACAGCCAGGTCAAACAGTCAGGTCAGGAGTATGGACAATGTTGGTGACTCCAGGTAGGTCTAGGAGAATGGAGATCCTCTCCAAGTCCAAGAATTCCAAGTACTTAGAAGATCTGGAAAGCCGAGCCCAGAAAGGTACTAGCAGCTGTAAAGTTCCTTAAAGAAAATGAGAGATTCATTTTTAAAATTATTACATTCACTAGTTTATTATTTTACTTGTATGGCTCAAATTAATCACCTCTTAATGCAATTTAACAGTGTGGCTATATGCCAAGTACATTATCATTATATATTGTTGAGGTAAAAATTTCCTCATTATATAATCGACTTTTTCTTTTGACTTTATGCCAATGCACAATACCCTGTTTCTGAAGATTGGGTAGTATCTGAAACAGTTTTTGGTTCTCATTGTCAGTTAACAGGCATGTAGAGGAACCACAGCCACAATATTTTCTGAGCGTTAGAAAGGTTATTAGCTTTATTCCATTCTTTCTAGTGAGGAAGTGTCATCAGCTTCGGTTTTTTCATCCATAAAATGGGGCAATAACATCTATATTATCTAATTCACAGGATTGCTATAACTTTACAAACTGCAATGTACAGTAGACATTTTAGAATATTCTTATTATGAGTGTCTCATTAGAGGAGCAAAAATAAAAGATGGATAGTTTGTGATTTCTATAAATTATATTACTGGCATGTTGACTACAACAACAACAAGTTACTGGAATACTGTTGACATTGTTTCTATTATGAATTTTTACCAGAGATTTTAGTAGAGAATTAACGTATGATTTCCTTAGAGTTGTAATTAAAGTCAAACTTATGAATGATGACTAAAACAGAATGAAACTCCTAGGAACAATACATACTACAAGATCCTTCTTGTTTTGTTTTGTTTTGCTCTAGTTGCTTCCAAGATCCGCCACTTGCAGGAATACCATAACCGGGTCCTCCACAACATTTATCCTGTACCTTCGGGAACTGACATCGCAAACACCCTGAAGTACTTTTCTCAGACCTTGTTAAGGTAAGCTTTAAATTATCCTCTTCCTCTAAGAAGTCTTAGACAGTATTTTGGAATTTATTAGGACCTAATGTTTGATTGAACTAAAGGTTTTATGAACATTAAAATTTTCACTGCTCTGCCAGAAGAGTCGGGACTCAATTTTTCTAAAATAGATAATGTCAGATAGATATCAATTTAAAATAATGGCTTGTATGGCTACTGCCTGATTATTATTATTATTATTATTATTATTATTATCATTATTGCTAATTTAAGCTCCTTTTCAAGTGCCTGATTAAAAATAATAAAGATTATGAGCTTTATGCCAGTCCATGCTTGGATTAAACTGAGAATGGACATTGTTTTAACTTATGGTCAGTTAATGCTTTGGTCTTAAGACAAATCCCTCTATTCCTAATACTCAGTAGGACTTAGATATATTATTAGGATTTCCTTCCTCCTAATTGAAGAGCAATAATGCCATGATAATGAAATTTGCACATCTGTGGTGCACTTCATTTGTTTTTTTTTAAACGTATTTTAAAATTCTTATTTGAAATCCTTAAGGGACAAGGAAAAAGTAAACAAAAGTTTAGGACCCATTTTTTTTTCACTGTCTGCTCTTATGATAAAGTGAAAAAGATTCAAAACAAAGTCAAAGTTCAGCTTCATGGCAATCATCAAGGTAGCCAAGCAGGCAAATGGGCCATAATAGATCAAAAAATTTAGTTCAGTGTTTGGGCCAAAAACATTCCTACTCTGATGCCTTATGGTGGGAAGACCTGTGGGGCAGAGCAGCAGTGTCACCCATGTGTTAAACAGGTGTCAAGCCTGAGAGCTTCCTGCGCTACAGGTGTGTCCTGAATGAGATTAAAATATAATTGGGGAATATTTAAACAAATTAAGTAAAAACACACGAAAATCTAGGTAATGTTAGCATTTGTTTTTTCTAAATCATGTGGCGGCAAGGCTTTTTATATGCAATTTACTGGCCCATCTCTCTTTCTACTTGAGTTTGACACCTTTGGTGAAGTGGAAAGGGCCTGAATTTGAATTCAGGCTCGGCTGCTTTGACAAGTTATTTCCTCTCTCTGGTTCTCAGTCTCCTCACCTGAAAAGGAGGGGTTTAGATGATCTCTGAGATTCCTTTGATCTCCACATCCATAGTTGGATTCTTGAAGAAGTTGCCAGAGGAATATAAGCAGACAGGACTAAAGACTTCAGATAGTAGCCCAAGAAATAGATTGTGTTCTTCCTCTCCTTAAGCCTTTCTATGATCAGTGATTAAAGACCTCACACTTGCACACCACTCTGTAAATTAATTGCTCAAGTGAAGTGATATTTTAATGACTAATACTGATCCAATTTGTATTATTACAAGAGACTGAAAATTTTGCAAGCCAAAGAACCCAACAAAATTCTCTTGAAAGTCATAGCCCTTGTGTCATTGAGGCCAAGAGTTTCAAAGAGAAACTTTGATCATTTTCCTTAATCCCAGATTATAAAAGTGTACAATATAGGATAGCAGGATGCTTCATTTTAGCCAGAGCTGTGGTTAAGGACAATGCTACATTGGAACACCTGCAGGCATTTCCCTTTGATTTCAGTAAAAGCTTTGCCCAGATGTCTAAAGACTGAAATAGGCAGAGATGTTTAACTTCATTTATCAAAACTGTATCAAAAAAGGATTCTTTAATATTTCCAAAGTACCACAGTTTCACCAGTGTGCCATTCCCTTTACTGGCTTAGGGTTTAACTCCTTTTTGCCTTAATATATGGCTTGCAACAACTTTTTTGGGGTGTGTGATATAAACCCCATTAGTGGTCTTTGGATTCCTTCTTAGAATTCTTTTGAAATCCATAGAATAAAATACATGGAATTTCAAAGGACATCAATTATAGTGAAACATAATGATCAAATTAAGAAAAGGAAAATCTATATCAAGTTTGCAGTCTCACAATTAGAAATCCCTGCTTTAATAGATGACTTTTAGGAGTTATGCAGACCCCAAACCTTACTAATAACTAACAGTGTGATAAGTTCTTTTGAACTTAGGTAGGTTGATCCTCAAATTACAGACACATAATGCATCATAACCTTCCCAGCTTGGTAGGACCAGCTGGAGGTCGTGTTTCTGCTGCTAGCATATTTGTCAAGAACCCAGGGCTTCCTCTGCACCATGACGAGGCATCAAAATAGGACTTTAGAAGAGAAGTCAAGAAAGGAAACATATCAAAATATTACCATACTCATGGAAAAGAAATTGAGAAGAGTTGATATATGTTTACTCAATCCATAATACATTTCTGTTCAATCCAACAAACTTAATCATTGCCTTACTCTGTGTAAAGCCCTATGCTGGACATTGATTGGGATATAATGAAGAATATCATCTTATCCTTATCCTCCTTGAGGAACTTATAATTTTATTTCATGTTAAAAACATGTCATAGCCATTTTTTCACATCTAGGTTCTCTTTGAATGGGCTTACCCTTTCCCCAATTTGAAATTTTAAAGTTTCCAGATCTTTTTCAAAGTTAAAAACTTAGATTCCTTAGCACCAATCTTTGCTCAAGTTCCATTCACGCTGACATTGGATATAAAGTTGTTTTTAAAAATAGAATCAAAGTTGAACTGATTGGTGTTAACTTTTTAAAGAGTTTAAAATAATTTAAAAAGTGGATTCCATTCTCAGCCTAGAGATCTCAATTACAACCAAGAAAAATGGTGAAGAGGAGATTGGTGTGATAATATGTATAATTTTCAATTATTTAGCTCCAAAATCTATATTAGTCAAGCCAATTCTGTTTGCCATTCAAAATGAATTCAGATATCAGACTTGCAAATTCATGGGAAATTTTGGATGGATTAATTTTCTTTGCTGTGAATATGTGAAGGCAAATTCTCATCTTCCCCAGAACTCCTTCAGAGGTTCTCTCTTAGCACAGAATTTTTATGAACATGGAAGGGACCTTACATGGTATTGTGAAAAGATCACTACTCTAGGAGTCCCAAGACCTTGTCTTTAACATCAGCTCTGCTACTAAGGAGCTATGGGCTTGGGTAGGTCACTTCCTTTTGGGGGCCATGTTTCCTCATTTGCAAAACAAGAGAGTTGGCCTAGATAATTTCTAAGATCCCTTCTAGCTCTAATTTATTCTAATTTTGAGTGCTATGAAAGGAGAATCTCTTATGGGTTGAAAAGGGAGGGTGATTATTTGACTGTTAAAATTAACTCTTCTGAGCAGGGCGTTCCTAGAATTCTTTGTAATTTAATGTCTAGTATATATTTATTAACAAGAATTGCAGATAGGGGAAATGGTTTTGCACCATTTGGTTGGGAAAAATACTTTTATTTTTTGAAAAAATTTCACAAAACATCATAAAATCACCATAAATAATGCATTACACATTTATTCATTAGCTCTTCCTTAAGTTTCTCCACAAATGAAAGCATTTCTTTACATTAATACATGAATAGTAATTAAAGACTGGTTTCATGGATTACTCATTATCAGCCTTTTCCTCCTACCCTCACCTGAGAGTTGAATTTAAAGGCAGTGAGGGGGCAGCTCTGCTATCAAATTTGTAGACCAGATGTTTTTTGCTGACATCCTTCCCACCCTGCATGTGTGCAGCTGTTTTTGAAAGTGCCACACACAGGAAGGCAAAAATAGCAAAGTGGAATTCAGAAAATGGAATTCGGCCTTTGATATTTTAATTAACTGATCAAACATTTCTTGGGGAAGTTTTGTTATGCTCGTGTTTTAGGAAGCATAATAGTACACATTTTAAAAAACATAATATTTTTTCCCCTCCAAGAAAAGTTTGATTGGGGCACAGGGCTTTACCTAAGGGATTGCTTTTATTTCCCTATAATCAACTAATTTTACCTGAGATGAGAAGTGCTGGTCTATCTGTATCACTTCTAAAAGTATCCTATCCCAAAGTTAATAATTTGGGGATAGACTAATAATTTCCTGAATTTTGAGAAATAATATATCTGACTCTTCTCCTGTGTGATTCTATGGGCATTTTCAGTGAGATGCAGACTCATGTGCAAAATGTTGTACTAATGTAGGACTTGAGAAATAATTTTGGAGCATATAAGAATGTAATTAGTAGGGATAGGTACAAATTCCAGCTGGGGCCCAGGAAGTCAAGAAAGGGGTATCTCCTTTTAATGCTCCCGTGTGTTATGGCCTTGGCCCAGATAGAATCCTACAGGATGAGACCTGATTTTCTGAGGGCTGGCCTTCTCAAGAGCACATTTAAAGGTGATATTTTCAGGAGAGATCTGTTGTTGCAAGAGCTCAAAGGCGGATAGATAATTCAATGCCACCCCCAAAAGATCTAGGATGGACAGATGTGACAGGAATTTTAATACTGGCACATTTTTCACTGTGAACTGTTAACAAAGCATAGCAATCAAAGTTAAGCAAATTAAAAAAAGACAACAACCAATACATCAAGAATTCAGCACTCTGCTTACTTAAAAACAAACCACTTCCACTCTTAGGCTTTTTATTGCTAAGAAATATTTTGTAACTATTCTGAAAGTATTTTCTATTATTATCAATTGTTTTGCACTGGACATTGGGTAACAGAAGCCAAAGGAAACTGAGAGGTAAATAAGGCACATGGAAAACCATGTAGTCATTTATTGTAGATTGTGACCTATCTGTCAGTAAAAGGGAAGAAGAATAAATGCATAGTTGACATAGCAAGCATGCCTGATACTAACCAACTTGTCACAGAACTGTCCATTTGTACATGTAACAGCCAATCACAAAGAAATTTAGTTCTGTGTAATGACTATAGAATAAGTGTAGATTAAGTTTATTTTATATAATGAAACATAGATAAAAATAAGTGCTTTCTACTTTCATATTTATTAAGCTTATATGCTTACTATAGAACTGCGCTATATAAGTGCAAAATATATCATCATTATTATAATTATATTGCCTATTTATTGTCTTTTCTTCTGATAAATAGTATGATCGACTTTGTAAGCAAATAAAATCCTAACAAACCCCCAAAGTTTTCTAAGCAGCAATTTATTCTTTTTTAAGAAAAAAATTAATAACTTTTTTAGCTGCAGTAATTTTACTAAAATGTCTTTTTTTTAGTCCAAGCTAAAAGCAAGCGAATTTATTTTTAGTTATTGATTTTGATTCCCTCTAAACTTTTTAATTTTCTAAATTATCTTTCCTCTAATTTATAGTGAGTTTTGTTGAATAATACCGTAAGTAGCATCAGTAACGAATGGGAGCATACTGTATGATGTGCAGCTATATAACAGGTGTTGCTTGCTTAACCCTTAGAATTTTGAAGGTAAATATTTAACAAAGCAGTGTTTGTATTCATAAGAGAAGATGTTTCCTCCCCCCAAACATGCAAAATTTAAACACACACATAAACAACCATTATCATTAGCTCACAAACATATGCTACAGACCATCAACTATATATTATTTTATAGCTTTTCCAAATGTAGCTTAGTTAAGCATTTTAGAAATATATATTATTTCTAAATCCATGTGCCTGTTAAAACTCATTATCTCAAATGATACTGACAGAATGTCATGAAACAGTATCATAAAATACATACAGACATTATTTTGATGAAATAAACATGTGATTTTTAAGACTTTCTTAACAAACGCACATGTTTATTCTTTGCTAAAACATGTTTCTGGAAGTGCCATGCCTATATTTTGCATGTTGTAATTGACTTGATCTAGATAGTCATGTACAAAATGCCCTTTCAAAGTGTCTTTGTATTACCAAACAAAACCCTTGCCAATCTGACAGTCTTTTTCTTCTTTGAGAAAACCACCCCTTCACCAAATTGCTGAACTGTAAAACATGGGTCTGGCACTGAAACATGAAACATGCATTTTTATATTTTTGCTCCTTATTAACCAGATAACACATGAGATGCAATGCAAATTATCACCAAGTCCAACCTTAATTTCTTAGTATCTCTAAGCATGAAGTATATGGCCGGTTACTAGATTTGTAGACACTGCCTTTGTAGCAATTGCATCTTATGTGGGGCAATATCTGGTGTTTTATTATTTGTTTTATAGTGTCATTTCAATGTAATGTGCTGTTCTTTGTGTCTTTGTTGTCTCTATTTTTTCTTTGTCCCCCCAACAGCATTTTGTCCCGCACAGGGAAGAAGGAAAGCCAAGATGCCTCCAATTTGACAGTGCCCATGACCATGTGTCTTTTTCCTGTGCCATTCCCACTCACCCCATCTCTAAGACCACAGGTCAGTTCCATCAACCCTACTGTTACTCGCTCCCTCCTTTACAGCGTCCTGCGAGATGCTCCATCTGAACGTGGCCAGCAAAGTCGTGATGCTCAATTATCAGATTACCCTTCATTGGACTATCAAGGCCTTTACGTGACTTTGGTGACTCTGCTGGAGCTCATTCCATTACTACAGCATGGTCAACATGGTAAGCACCTCTCCTAATTATTACAATGGATTCAAATAAATCAAAGTGTAAAATGTCTCTACTATTTGTTGGGGGGGGCGGTGTGTGTGTGAGATAGAGACTGCTTTTTGGGGTCATATTTATGAATCACTTGTGGGGGTAACTGGTTTCTAAAGGCTATTTATAGTGAAGTCTTTTTATATTATGCCCCTTTCCACCATTAAAAAAAATGGTTATTCACATTCTTATATCTCCTTTCTAAGCCAACCTGTATTTCACAGGGAGAGTTTAAAAATCTGATTCTTTTCAGCTAGAAAGTGACTTATTTTGAAACAAACAGAGCAAATGGAATGTTTATTTTATGCTGCCTTGTAGCAAAGAAATTTACACTTAACATATTGAATCAATGGACTAGAAATCAGGAAACTTGGGGGTCTTATCCACTAAATAACTGTTTAACTTTGAACAGTCTTGTAATCTCCTCCTCCTCCTCCTCCTCCTCCTCCTCCTCCTCCTCCTCCTCCTCCTCCTCCTCCTCCTCCTCCTCCTCCTCCTCCTCCTCCTCCTCCTCCTCCTCCTCGTCTTCTTCTTCTTCTTCTTCTTCTTCTTCTTCTTCTTCTTCTTCTTCTTCTTCTTCTTCTTCTTCTTCTTCTTCTTCTTCTTCTTCTTCTTCTTCTTCTTCTTCTTCTTCTTCTTCTTCTTCTTCTTCTTCTTCTTCTTTCCTTCCTCTCTGCTTTTCCCTTTTTTCTCCCTCTTCCTCTTTCTCCTATAAAGTAAGGGAATAAAAATAGGATAGATCTCTGAAATCCATATTGATTTAGAAACCCACAAATTAACATGATCTAAATTGTATTACATTTCTATTTATTTAAAAAAATTCCAATCACATTTTAATCTAGTTTGGCCATATTTGTGGTATGTACCATGGGCCATGAGTTTGACATTTCTGGACTCAATTATCTTGTAAATTTATATATAATTTTATGATTCCAAGAATTCTTCTAGCTCTAACATTCTGTGTTTCTAACTATGAATATTAAATTTAAAGCATTCTGGCTATAAATCTGATCAACAGTGTTGTAGAATGGTCATCAAGAGATATAGCCTTTTTTTTCTTGGTTCCTCTTCTTGGATAATTTGATTTTTGACCTTAACCATCTTTTTTAATCTCCTTAACCTTTCTGAGTTTCATTTTCCTTACCTGTAAAGGGGATATTATTAATACCTAGTATCCTAACCTAATAGGTATCTTGGGAAGATTTGGTGGATAATGTATTCAATAAATTACTCTGACATTTTTGCAGAAAGACAGATAGAAGTTCTCTAAGTCTTTTGGCATTAACAATTTTATTCTTGAAAGCACAATAAAGACTTTTCACTGTGTAGATGAGACTATTTTTCAGATGTCTTATTATCCATTTCTGTTAAATCTTTTAATAGTTTGTTTTATGTTTTGCTATAGGTATTTAGTGAATTATTTTTTAAATTGAATTGCATTTATAAAAATGATTTGATTGTTGAATTTTGGTGGTCTTTTGGGGGGATATGATATGATTATAATCTGGGTGAGATAGTGATATACAAATGATCCATAAAATAGATTAAAACTCATAGTGTTCAATTTGCTCATATGAACAAAGCTGTTACTTGTCAGAAATTGTTAAAATTGTCCATTTAAAAAATCTTCTTAAAACAATCAAAGGTGATCATTATTTTCTTAGATCTCTTGATTGAAAAATAAATTTTTGTTTCAAAACATCAAGACCAGTATTTATTTTGATCCATTTTTTGTTGAAATCTTGAAAAAGAGTCAAAAAAGGTATAAGGGACATATTCTAGCTCTGGTTCTATTGGACTTGGTTTTAGATTTGACTCTACCATTATCAGTTTGGCGTTGGCAAGTTTTTAAGTTTCTATTCTCAGTTTTTTCACGTCTAAAATAAAAGTTATCTAAGGTTCTTTCTAGTTCCTAACTGATCAAGATTTAAAGCAACATAAATCTTACAGCTAAA
This sequence comes from Sminthopsis crassicaudata, assembly GCF_048593235.1. Lineage (NCBI taxonomy): Eukaryota > Metazoa > Chordata > Mammalia > Dasyuromorphia > Dasyuridae > Sminthopsis > Sminthopsis crassicaudata. Next base: position 290,602,366 of record NC_133618.1, read on the forward strand.
CAAGAGCCTTCTTGAACAGAAAATCCAAAAGATTACTATGATAATGCCAGTGATGGAATATACACATAGCTTGTCACTGTTATCAATATTGAACTAACACTTCATAGTTCCCCTGTGGTACATGATGCTACTGGGGTTATTTGGTCATTAAAAACCTTCTTTACTTGGGATGATGTTTCTCCCCCCTCTTTTTTGATGGACTAGAATTATTTATGATACAGTGCTTTTTTGAAGGGTTTACCCTGGAGTTTCCCCCTGATGAATTATTAATCCTAGGCCTTTGATTTGTTTAAAATACAGGAATAAATCTTCCCTGTCCTTCAGGAACCAGTGTGGCATGAATAATTTGAATAGATGTATTGTCACTTAGAATGATGTGTGGAATTCGAATAAAAAATCTGAAATTAAGTAATGTAGCGTTCATTGTATAGTGAAAATATTCCAAAACAGAATAAGAGTCCGAGCTTGTCCACATAATAACTATGAAACCCGGATCATAGATGTCTAAATTAGGACATTACATGTACAATAATTCCTCCTACAACATCCTTACAGTAGTGTTTCCTTGAAGACCTTGAGTAAGTTCAAAACTATAATCTTCGAGGCATTTGAAGCCACTTGTTTTACTTTTTGGAGCGGTGGGCAAAGTCAGTTCATGTGTTTGCATCTGAGTTGTCCCATTTGTAAAGTGAAGTAGTTGGGCTAGATAATGTTGAGATCCCTTTTAACACTGACAATTCTCCAATGCTATGACTCAAGAATTAAGGTTATTGTAATAAATTACAACTAAGGTCAATTGCATTCTGCTTGCTCAATTTATGGAGAGATTTTCATCGTCTGGTTCTATATTTGTTTTAAAATTGTTTCATTTTATTCTTTGTTTCATCCACTTGCATTTTGCAGTAGAAAACTTAAAAAAAGACAGATAACTTAAGGTCAATTTTCAGAGGCAGAAGTGGTTAAAGAGAATGTACCTTCACAATAATTCAACTTAATAACAAAGTAAATTAGGGAAAGGGCACAGTCCTGAAGTCAGATCAGGTCAAGTCAAATCAACATGCTATTTAGTACAAGTTAAATGCTAAACACCAGGATACAAAGAATGGTAAAGCTCAATTATCCTAAAGGGGATGGGACACACAAATAACTTCATATATACAATAGATACATAAGTAGAAGGCCAGAGAGAACATGAACTATTTAATTGTTCTGGCCCTCCGCTATGGATGAGTCATTTCCTTTGGGCCCTATTTTCCTCAAATTTATAAAATGAAGGGTTTGGATTAGATGATATCAAAGATCTTTGTTTGCATTAACATTTTGTTGTACTATGATAGATAATAGAATGAAATCACAGGACAACTAAAATATTATTTTCCTCTTTCATATCTCTAAAGTACAGTGCCATTAGAATGGTTCCATATTAATGAATTCCAAAGTAAACTAGAAATGACTTTTTAAATATCAACTGATTGTTTTGGATTATTTGTGACAGTGTTACCACCCCAAGCATAAATAATTGATTATTTAGAGGAATACTATTTTAGTGAATACACTTTTCTTTCTTGAATTTTATGCCACCTACATCTCAGTTTTGGAGGCAATAATTGTGAGATATAGTTTCTCATGTTATATAGCATAGCTGGAAAGGTATTGTAATTCTCTCATTATCAACTTAATAAAAATATTAGTAGACAAATCACATAACATCACTGAGTTTGTTATTTTACCTAAAAATCTTCTTTGGAGATAAGAATGATGCCGGAATTTAAGGTTCACTATTACAGAGAAAGTGATTTGAAAAGATTAAAGCAAGGAGCAGCATGGATACTAAGTGTTGTTATAATCAGTTGATCAATAAGCATTTATTAAGTTTCTATTACATGTTAGGCTCTGTTCTAGGTAATGGGAACACAAAGAATGAAACAATTCCTACTTTCAAGGAGTTATGTATTATATTATTCATTCATTTAACAGACACTTATTAAGTATTTATTATTTCCAAACATTGTAGGTAGGCACTAAGGAAGGTATATTAAAATAGGCTCTGAAACTAAGGAGCTTGTAGTCTAATAGGATGCAGATATAAGTATTAAACAAAAAGAATATGACAAGTACAGAAAAAAATGTAAATAAAATGCTATGTGAATTCCAAAGAGAAAAAAAATCATTTCTGCCTTGGGGAATCAGAAAAGGCTTCATTGGAAAAAAAAGATAACTTGAGCAGACCCTTGAATAATGATTAGAATTTCAATGTCATTAAATAACATTATATATACATATATTAATTCAACAAACATTTATTGGATGTCTATTACACATATAGCAATAGACTATGTAATTTGCAATTGAGTTTCTAATGACTTGGAAGAAATAGTGACTTATTTCTTTAATCAGTTCATAAAATTGCAAGCCCCAAATCTAGTATATTTCACTGGTGATAAACTAAGTTATTAATTTTTTTCTCTTTTTTTGTTTTTCAGATCTTGGACAGTCAATATTTTATACAACGACATGTTTGCTACCCTTTCTTAATGATGACATTCTGAGTACTTTGCCCTACACAATGATATCAACATTAGCTACCTTTCCTCCGTTTCTACACAAGGATATTATTGAATATCTTAGCACATCTTTTCTACCTATGGCTATATGTAAGTTTAAGTTCAATCTCAGTCTGATATTATTATATTTTACAGGGACATGAGATATATTAACATATACTATTTGTAAAAATTGTATTTGATGTAATTGGTTACAAGTTTTCAGAAATATAATAGAATTACTTCATAAAAGAATTATAATTTAAAGACATAATTTGATATGAATATTATTGTAAACATAAAATGAAAAAAAGAATTTTTATTAATTCATGTATGTAGTAGGGAAAAATAAAACATTATAAACCACAGATTACTCAGAAATTCCCTTTTTACAGATGATGAAAACTTTCTATTATAAAAATGGAAGCATGCACATGTTCTGAGATACAATAACTCTTTATCTTTTGCACCTGAAGGAAGTATGTTATTGTCTAGAACACTAGATTAAAATTAGGTGATCTGAATTTTATTTTAGTTCTAATTTGGTATGTAACCTTCAGTTTTAGAGTAAATTATATAGTGTGAATCTGTTTATTTGTAAAATGGGGAATATATTGCCAATGACATAGAGATATCACAATAATAAAATAATGATTAGATATAAAAGTCTTTTGGAAAATTGAAGGGTTGATACAGATAGAAAACATAGTAATAATTATGGGGTTAAATTGAGTTTTGTTTTCAAGGGTTTAATCTTGCTGGCCCTTCCAGAGTATGGACACAAAGAGAAAATTATATTAGGTCCCCGGTTCTAAAAATTACAACCTCTCTCTATATTTTTAAAAGCCGGGAAACTGATTATAATTTAGCTTCATGAGATAACTTTCTTCTCATAGGAAACACATTTGTTGACCATCCAAATTCAATCCTTCAGGAAAACAATTGTCATTTTATTACCTATCTTATTAGAACCTACAGGCTGCTTATTAATTGGTGACTATTTATAGATGTGTTTTATACAAATCCATAATAACATTTGGTAACTAGATATTTATTCTACTTATTATTTTAATTTGCTCTGATTATTTTCCATATATGTATATACACATAACTATGCATGTATATATATTTATTTGTATATATACATATCTATTTGTATCTGTATAGATAGATATTTACAAATTTATAGACCCTAGGAGCAGAAGGGACCTAAGAGGCCATCCAATACAATTTTTTCCCAACCAAAATCTCTTTGGTTTTTGAGTTTTACATTTGGTTAACAAAAGGTTATTTTTTCAAGATATGAAGTATTTATTTTCTTGTAAGTTAGGTTAAAACAGTCTGCTTTTACCTAAATTATCTAAAGAATTAAAAAGTTAGCAGATAACCTATACTATTCAAATTTATAACTTATCATTTCATTCTGTATTGTATACATGACATTAAGATAACATTAAATGTCAGTGTAATAAAATTAGAAGGGCTTATAATGAATGCTTAAGTGGCTCCCACTGGGAAGAGTTTATTTCATGAAGACTGGATAATGACCTACCATTTTTGTTTGTAAATTTACTTCTTTATTTATTGAAACTATTTCATTAAGATGCTAATCAAGAAATTGTTCAAGTCTTCCCATATAAGATGAGTTGAAAGCACTGAGAATATTTAGTGTGGAGAAGAGAAGACTCAGGGAGTCTATGATAGCCATCTTCAAGAATTTGAGCAGGTGTTTTCTGGAAGGATTAAATTTTATTCTGATTTTCCTTAGAGGACAATTCTAGTTTCAATGAATGGAAGTTAAAAAGAAGCAAATTTAGGCTTTGTTTACATCAGTAAAATGAGAAAGAAAATTAGAGAAATTATCCATTTAGCTCTGATCTAAATAGGTTTTCAATGAAAGAGTCTGATAAAGGCAAAATATTTTTAAAAACATCAATTTCCTACCTAATTGTTTTGTTCTCTAATCTGTTGTGTTCATTAAGCAGTTTAGTTTTTTCACTTAATATTATATACTTTTCCTAATTATGTAAAGATAGTTTTCAACATTAATTTTTGTAAGATTTTGAATTCCAAATTTTTTCACTCCTTCCTTTCTTCTCTCTCCCCAAAATAATGAGAAATCTGTTATAGGTTATACATGTACAATTATTTTAAACATATTTTCATATTAGTCATGTTGTAAATGAAAAATCAGAACAAAAGGGAACAAGAAAGAAAAAATAACAAAAAAAATACTGTGCTTTGGTTTTCATAATTCTTTCTCTGAATATGGATGACATTTTCCATTCCAAGTCTATTGGAATTGTTTTGGATCACTGTAGTGCTGAGAAGAGCTAAGTCTGTTATAGTTGTTCATCACATAAAATTGCTATTAACTATGCAGAATGTTCTCCTGGTCCTGCTCACTTTAATCAGCACTGGCTTATGTAAATCTTTCCAGGCTTTTCCTATTAAGTATTTTGTAGACTGACCTCTAGAACTTTTAAAAATACATGAGCTAAAACATCTATGATGTTAAGAAAAAGAGAAAATAAATTTTAACTGATTATGATTCTTACAAAGCAGGAAATAACTTTACAATGGCCTACTATAGATAAAGAAGAGCAGGGCTAGAGACCCGGATTCTCGTCTTAGTTTGAGACAAAATTCTGCTGTTTGCTATGGAACTTTTGCTGGTCATTTTCATCTCCTCTGGAATTCTATATCCTTAGTTATAAACAAAGGGGATTATACTAGATCATCATCGTGATTTAATGAACAGAGGGCTGGTTTTAGAATCCGAATAACTGAATTCAGATTTTGTCTTGTAGATACTTAATCTGTCAGATCTCAAGGAAGTTATTGTTCCTTGGACCTCTGTTTCTTCGGTTATAAAATTAGGGACTTGGATCAGTATTATACTACTCCAAAAAGAGTAAAGGTGGCTGTGTGGTGCAGTGGATAGAAAACCGGACGTGAAATTCTTCCAGAGTTCAAATCTGGCCTTAGCAGCTGTGTTATTCTGGGCAGGTCCCTTAACCTTGTATGCTTTAGTTTCCTCATCAGTAAAAAGAACTGGAGAAGGAAACAGCTAACTACTCCAGCATCTTTGCCAAAAAAAAATCCAAAATGCAGTCATGAAGATATCTTGATTATGATATCTTGATTTTATTAACTTGTCTGTTAAAAAAAAAACCTGGTCTGCATATATTTCCCTATTCTTGTAAGATGCAGTTCTTCATGCCAATGGAACATATCTCTATGTTAATCAAAGATCCTTCTTTAGATCTCACTGAAGTGATTTAACAATTGGCATTCATGCCATTGGTTTTTAAGATCTTTGAAAATGTTCTGCCGAGGCACCAATAGAGCCAGAATTGTGAGGAACTGATTCCTCATACATCTGTGAGATTTGCTATTTCATAGCCCA